>NC_022031.1:62882606-62916132 GCF_000317375.1 Microtus ochrogaster | reverse complement strand
GCCATGTTCTGCCCTCATGATCATGGACTAAACCTCTGACTGGTAAGCAATCTACCTCAGTTAAGTGTTTCCATGGTCATGGTGTCTCTTCATAGCGACAGAAACCCTAAGATAGCACCTAAACTTCTGTTTTTTTAAAACAGAGAAAATTCAAATTTTAAAGCCATGACAACTGTTTCCAAACTGCTGGGCATTCACTGAGAGGAAAATATCATTAGTGATTATCAGCCTTCTCATCACCTTATGACAGCAGGAGACATCCATGACCTCAAAAAGCCAGAAGCCTGTACAGAACCTGACAGACTTCTTGAGTTGAGACCAAGCTGAGAATTCAGGGAACCCACGTAGGACAGTTTCCATGATGCAGGACTCTGGGATGAGAGCTACGCATGCATCTAGTAGGGACATTATACATGGGTCAAAAATGTAACTGATCAACCAATGAGGAAAATATCCTAAAGGGCTTTGTTATAGTGGTGGGAGACAAATTAGCCCTAGAAAAATTACAGCTATGCCCTCACCCAACAAATCCTGAAAGGCCTGGAAAACCAAACCTGGTTAAGTAACTTATTTTTTTCTAAATCAATGATCAGGAATATTTACAGGAATACAAAATACTCAAAAGAATAAAATTTACCATGCCTGGTATTAAACCAAAAATTTTCTGATATGCAAAGAAACAAAACACAGACCACATGAAGAGAAAAATGAAGCAATAAAAACTAAACAGAACTGGGAAAATGAGACCTGACTGTTCACTTCTCTCACCTTGGCTGACTCTTTTTTTTTTTAAACCCATTGCTTTGTGAAACCTTCAATAGTAAATGGAAAGATTTCCTAAGTTCTGTGAATTGCTCTACCATGTCACCAAACCTAAGAAGATATTGGAAAGTCCTGATTGAACAGAGTCAGAAGTGAGCATGGCATGGGAGCCCACAGATCTGTGACTTGCCTTGTGTTTGCAATGAAGACTTTTTCCTGAACTGTGAAATCTGCCCTAACTTTAACATTGGAGCAACTCCATACAAAGCCAATATCCTAATCACCAAATAGAAAATACTCTACCACCACATGGATAAGTACATATTTTTTTAAAAAAATATGTAACCCAACATATTTGGATGATAGATACTCCATAGCAATTATTGTTACCCTAACTTCTTCCACTCAAGATTCATTGCCTAGGGAGAGATTCTCTATTGCAGAGTATTATTTAACTATATAGAGCTGTGTTACACTTTTTTCGTGTTGTGGAATAACATTATTTTAATTGTATAAAGGTGAGTTACTTTTGCTTGTGCTGCATTTTTTAACAATGTAAAGTTACTTGTTTAATTAGGAAAAAATGTGTTATATTTCACCTTGCCTGCTTAAGGCACCTGATTGTTCTAATGAAAAGCTGAATGGCCAATATCTAAGCAGAAGAGGGGTAGACAGGGCTCCCAGGCAGAGAGAATACATAGAAGGAGGAATGAACAAGAAAGAGAGAGAAGAAAGAAGAGAACGAAGAGAAAGAAGAAAAAAAAGGGACTTTCTTGGGGCCAGAAGCCAGGCAGCCACCAGACAGACAGACAGAGAGATAGCAGAAAAGTAAGGCATACAGAAAGAAAGAAAAATAAAAAAAAAATAAGCTTAAGGTAAAATGTAGATAAAGAGAAAACAGGTTAAGTTAAAAAAGAAAAAGCTAACCAGAGATAAGCATAAGATAGGCTGAGCATTCATAACTAATAAGCCTTTGTATCATGATTTGGATGCCAGTTGGTGGCCCAAAAGAACAAGCCTGGTCCAATTCCCATTACTGAATCTGAAATCTTAGACTTCCCGTCTAACACCTCAAATCTTCCTTCATGCTTTTCTGTTCTCCTTTTTACCTACAGAGTTTGTGGACTTTTTGTAACTTATCTTTGCTCTTCTCTGCCTTCCCAACAGAATGTCAGTTCCCAGGAGGCTCTGACCGTGTCTCAGTTGTTCACAGTGCTCTTGGCTGTGTGTGGAACGGGGCTGGAACGCAGTACATTTCTGAGTGGAAATGACGACTGGATTGGGTGGAAATCAGAATGTAACGGAGTCAGCGAGGAGAAGTTTTTAAGTTGAAAATTTCTAACACACAGAGAAAAAACCACATGTGTATTAATGATAGTGGAACTGAATATAAATGGCTAATGCTCAACTTGGGTAGAGGTTGGCACTCTAGGGCTTGGGACCTGTTAGAAAGGAAGATAACGAGGTTAGTATAATCTTCAACAACAAAGGTAAGCAGGGAAGCAGTCGGGAAAAATGGGGAAAAATGAGGAAATAGAAGGAATAATAACCTAGCTTTTGGACGTGACATACAACTACTTTCCAAATAGTGACAAACCCTATAGTGCTTAGGACATGATGGGGGTCAGAGGTTGGGAGAGATGGTGGGAGAAACTTCTGAATTCCGCAGGAATATCACAGATTCTTTCTGGCGAGAGCCATCATCTAACTCCGTGGAAGAAAATACTGTTAAAGCCTATAGTGTCGGTTTAAATTTCTTTCTCTGTTTCATTTATGTCTTTTGGAGACTTGCAGGTGAACATGTAACATTAAATCGTAGCCGAATTGGAAAATCTCGGGTATAGACTTTTTGTTATTGTAGGCAAGCAAAGCTATTTACCCCCTTCAGCATCTTCAAGACTCTTGAGAATTGAGTGGATCTTCCCTTTACGGCTGAAAAGAAGCCTAGAGTACTTCATTACGCTCCTTAATAACAAAGCCCTTTTGCAAACAGGCAGGCCATGCTCAGCGCTGGAGATGAGTAATCACATCCTAGCAGGTCAGATGATCCATCATCTTACATATGCATAAAATATTCAACATAATGAACATGTTAGAGGGCTATTGATCTACTCCTGTCCAAGTCACAACAAAACATGATTGGTTTCTTCGTGATCGAGAGCATTTATTAGACCCTGGGGCTTATCCACGTGAATCCGTAGAAGGTCTAACGTGCTTGATTTCCAGTAGCGCTCAGACAGCTGAACCCCTAACTCACCCGAGAGCTCGGCAAGTGCTGGTTATTGAATTACTATGGAAAGACTGTTGTTATGCAAGAAGTCTTATATTTATGGCTGTCCTTATTTGTAGCATTAATTTCACAGCCTCAAGTTCTGTGCCAATCACAAATCTCAAAAGTCATGGTCAGTGTGTGGAGCTTCCATTCCAGTCCGAGCCTCTAGTGTCTTCACGAAACTTCCTCGCGTTCCTCCTCGCTCCTTTATCTTTCTCTTTCCCACCTGGCTTTCTCCTTCCACATCCCTCAGGCCATGTTCACACCTGTTCTTGTTGTTTCTTGGTTCATCCATGGACACGCCTGTCCTTTCTTCTCATCCAAACAATTCAACCCAGGAATGGGAATGATTGTGAAGCACCTAAATTAAAATGACTTGGGAGTAAATTATCAGTTTCATCCAAGAATGCTCGTTCTTAGCAATCTGCTTGAGAATATTTCTCCTCAACTGCACTGATCATTTCTGTTTCAGCCAAGATATAATAGATTTTATGCCAGCTATCTCAGATGCTCAACTAAGGCTCCAGACATGAGTGAGCTCCTTCTAGACCGTGGACCCCCCCAGAAGATTTAGTCCACAAAAGGGAACCACTCAGGCAATTATAATATGTATTAAATAGTCATTATTTTAAGCTATTGTATTTTAGTTGGAATGCTGCAGAGTAAAAGCTCTTTATATCCCCTTCACCGAAGAGCAACACTACACTATAACTTCTGTGCTTCGAAAGCATTAGGATCTCAACACTAACGAAAGAAACCCCAGTCCTACGCACCACGTTCTAGATTCTATGCTAATCCACATCAAATCTGCAGGTGAAGTTATTTACAACACCGTTTTATCAACATAGGATCTGTGGATTAAAGAGATTAAGTGTACTGTTCAAATTCACACTAGCACTGAAGTTAACGGATCCTGTATTTGAACCCAAGACACATATTAATCCCTAGGATTAGCCCTGAGTCAAAGTTTATGTGTTTAGTTATCTGGCCTGAAAAAATGGACCTACAATAACACTAGTTAAACTTTCCATTAATCTTCTTAGCCAGGTCCTTGTCATAACGCTTAGCATAGCAAAGGTATCTAACAAGGACTTACTGAACTCAAGTAGACTAACATTTCACTTCCAGTTCCGTTTCTGCTTTGTCTTTGTGCTTCTTGCCTACCATGCCACCGAAACAAGCTAAAACTAGTCATATGGAAATAACACTTTTATGTTAGGTATACTGATTTGAAGCATTTTTAAAAAATGGCTTTCCATCTCACTTTGAGGACTTCCATGTTTGGGTGTCTTGTAAGAGTCACGGTATTGGGTGACCAGCTCACTGAGATTCTCTGGCTCTGGCTCAGAGCTCAGCAGGGGAGCATTTGAATGGAAATTCCAAGATTTGGTCTCTAGTAAAAGGAACCTATCAGAGTCAGTCACAGTAGGGAATTATACATGTCAGCCTCTCCAGAATAGGATTTTCTGAAATTTTAATCTAAATTCACTTCATTGGTTTGTTTTTGGTTTCCATCAAACAAATCAGTCACCTTCCATGTTTTATTGCCATTTGGTCACAGAAAGTGCTGAGCCCTGCGTCTGGTTTTAAGTGTACTGCAACACATTTAAAGCCAAACTATTTCTATCTATCTATCTATCTATCTATCTATCTATCTATCTATCTATCTATCTATATGCTGGACACATCCTAGCTACCTGGTGAGTTGTCAGTTCTCTCCTCTCTCTCTCTCCTTATCTATCTCCACTCTCTTCTATCTTCATCTCACAATATTTTTGGAAAATAATAGATACTTGGCATTCTCTCTTTCTCTCTTTCTCTCTCTCTCTCTGTCAGTCTCTGTCTCTGCCACTGTTTCTCTCTGTCTCTGTATGTGGGTGTGTGTGCGCGCATGTGCATGCAAATAACATCAATAATGAGTGAGATTGTGGGGTTTTCACTGTTGCTCATTACTCCTGCTGATTGGATATAAGCAATGCAGCAGGATGAAAGTCACAGCTTCCCTGAATTGAACTTCATTTCTTCTCCAGTCTGTCTGGCCTTATTTAAGATTGTCAAAGTCTTCCAACATTTTCTCAAGGATCTGAAGTTTTCAGAAAACATATCTTGCTCCTAGGCAGTTTTCCCTTCATTTTAGTAAAAAAAAAATCTTTAAATAAATTTAGCATTTCTTATTGAAGTAAGCTTAAATCATTACAAAACAAAACATCCTTGATGCTCCAAACTGTTTAAGAATTTTAATCAGTCTTTTGTCTTATTTCTTAGCATTACTTTTCAAATGGTTTGGATTTAGGCAAACCTAAAATAGATTTTTGCCAAGATTCCCTCACACCCTTAATTTTTAAACCCATGTGTATTTTAAGGGAAATTTAATACATATGCTTCTAATTCATGGGCACTTAACTCATCAGAATGCTGTTTTGTAAGACCTGTTTGAAGTTAAGGAGTCTTTTTGGAGCCTTCTTTTAATAAGACTTTTCAAGCTTTTATTCTTAGAAGCAGGAAGTCATATTTTGCCAGGAGTAAATGAATTTCAACCCTTTTACTCAAGGTTCGCATTTAGTCCAAAACTGGCAGCCAAGATGCTTTGTGAACAACAAGCAAAACAAGTTCTCTTGCCCTTAGGATTAATCAGTTTTATTTGTGTTATGCTTAAACTCAGAAAATAGATCAGTCTTTGTCAATCTTACTTGAATATGCAAAAGGTGTCAATATTTTTGAAAAACCATAACTCTAAAGAGCTAAACAACCAAAATGAAAACAAACAACTCTATATGCACCATAAAGCCCTCAATATTTGCAGATGTATTTTACATAATGAGCCGATAAAGACAGTTTTTTTTTTTAATCAGGACAAGAAACAATAAAAGTATTACACATTGAGCCAGGCACAAGTGATGGGAGGGGCATGATGAAAAAAGAGGAGCCATCATTTACATAGTAACAGATGACAACACCTCTGTGCCTATAAATATAGCATAACAGGGACATTGATGAGTTTTAGCACAGGTCCATGTGTCAGAGAATCTGACACAAAATACAAAGATAAAGAACAAAGGGGTGAAGATAAGACATTTAACAAGATGGCATTAATGAGTTATGAAGACAAGACAACAGTAATCTTCGAGTTTTTTTTTTTTGTTTTTTTGTTTTTTTTGTTTTTTTAGTACGACTACTTGAGTTAGCATGTCTATTGATGGCACAGCTGCTCCTCTGCTGTCTAGCCTGGCACCACCTCATAGCCTATAGCTGATGTCTAGGGAAGAGACGTGTCTTGTTTTGGTTTGCTTAATGAAAAGCTAGTGAAAGCCACAAACTCCAGAAAAGTACACTTACCTGGCTTTCTTTGTGATGAGTAAACCCATTGAGTTTAAACAAAGCCAGTGATTCTTATTATTGTAATCAGCTATAATTATTGTGAGCATAACAAAAAATACTACATTTAAGCATTTTTTTTCTGTTGATAGAAATGAAAATGATTACAGTCCAGTCACTATCATCAATACAGACAGATGTTCTTAGGCCTAGAGAACCACTAGAGACTAAGAACTCTCTACTCAGAAGGCACAGGTTTACCATAGAACTTTTACCTGACTTGAAGGAAGTTCTTGGTGTTAGGAAAAAGTATGAAGAGTGGCATAGTTTTAGAGAGAATCGGGCAGTCCTGTGAGAGAGCACATACCTCTGGGGTGACCTGCAAAGATGCATTTTGGAGGCTGAGTCACTACATCAACCAACATGGTCTTCCTGCTTTTCTCGCTACTCAAGAAAAAAGATCCCCAGGGAAACCAAAAGGCTACATAAAAAAACCATTCATAACTCCCTTTGTATTCTCTTTCTTTTCCATGTTCTCTCCCTGAATCTCCTTTGTTCCTTTGTTGGATCTCTCTCTCTCTCTCTCCCTCCCTCCCTCCCTCCCTCCCTCCCTCCTTTACTTTCTCTCTACTTCTACCCCGTCCTTAACACTCTAGCACTATTTATTTCATTCTGTTTGTGTTTGTAGCGAATCTGCTTCTCTGTACCCTCTTCACATCCCATCTGTTCTTTGTCCCCAGGTTCACCTCTTCTGCTCCTAACTAGTCTGCTCTGTTTTTTCTCCAGGACTAGAAACACAAAGGCAGAAACAACCTCTTCTTTTTTTTTTTTTTCCTTTTCTTCCTTAACATCCACTCTACCTCAACCCTCAGCCAGCACTGAACAGTAAATTAACACTGACAGTAGGAAAACTCTCTTTAACCCTTGCGTGACAACAGAGGAATCAGAAAGAAACTTGCTGGTTGAAAACTGACTCAAAGCACGGGCACAGATATGCTTATCAAACCTGTGAGGCCTGGTGACATCAGCCCCCAGGTTAGGACCTACTATGGTTGTAGTGCTGCTGAGTCATCTAAGCTTCCATCAAGGCTTGATACGACATGGCTTCTCCATGTGGCTTGTTCCCCAATCCAATACAGCAAGAAGGTCCTGCTCCTTCTGGCTGAATGCATCCAACCATGATGCTGTTATTCCAGAAGGCTCCTGGTCTGTGCTTCGAGAGCTTCCTGTCGCTAGGCTGAAAGCAGCCTCACCGTATGTTGAGTCACTCGGGTTTTAGTGTTGACACCTCATTCTCAGGGTGATGGTCTTTGTAGGTGGTCTGCTTATGATATTTTGTCTACTGTGGATTGGTTGCTGGGTTTATGATTCTTCTGTGGCACCAGCATGAGTGACCTGAGACACTGTGATGCTCCTTGCTGACCACAGACATCATCTGCTGAGTATTGATCTCTCTGTATTTAGACATCGTTGGCAACTTCCCTGGATTTAGAATCACCTGGGAGACCCGTCTCAGGTCATGTCTCCAAGGATGTTTTCGAGGTTTAAATCAGGAGAGAAGATGAATCATAAATGTGGGATCTCCATCTGCTAGGTGGAGTGGGGAACAAAGTGGAGGGAAAAGAAGAAAACTACATGATTGCCAAAATCCCCTCTCTATCTCCTGATTTATCCAGATGTGAGCCACATCTGCCACAGCCACGAGCTGCTCTAACTCCACAACATCCCCTTCATGATAGACTTTATCCCGGTGAACTGTGTGGCCTAATATCTCCTTCTCCCCTTTAGTTTCTTTGTATCAGGTGTTCAGGAAACACTTCCACTCTGGTTTGTGAACTTTACTCGTGAATAGTCATGATAGTCAGGGCTATGTGGTAGCTAGCATCACTAGTGATAAGAAGGGACCTGAGATATGCTGAAATACCTGGGAGAAGCACAAACTTCTCAAGGGGAAACCACTCTACATGCAGCTGGCCCCATCCAAGAGCCAAAATAAATGATTAGGATGAGTCTCACAGAGGCAAGAGCCAGTGGACTGCATCTCACCTGTGGGAGATCATTCACGGCCAAAGCAGCACAGATGGACCAGAAAGCCTCCCTTAAATCTTAGCATCAGCTTATGTCTGTGGCCCCCATGCTTCCTCTGAAAAAGAAGGAAAGACAAAAACAGTTATCTAAAGACAACAAGTTTCATAGTGAATTTACAGTGTGAATTTACTCACTGAAAATGAGTTAACCTGAGGGGCTCTTACAGTTCTGATTTCTCATTCCCTCTAGCAGAGAGTGAGGCTCTTCACAGCAAGACAAGTTGATTTTTTTCTTCTTTTGTCATATGGGGGTCAGAGTTTTGGAACCTCAGTTCTTCCAGGATGTTATTCAGCCAGTGCTGATGTAGTATTACCTGTCAAACATCCCTCTAACCTGCAAGATATAACTACAAAATATGACAAATAGGCATACATGTGAAAATGAAATAATCTACATGGCACATAGAGGGCATCGGGCATGTCTTAGAGTTTCTATTGCTCTAAAAGAGACACCATGACCATGGCAACTCTTATAAATGAAAACATTTAATTGAGGGGGCTCACTTACAGTTTCAGAGGTTCAGTTCATTACTGTCATGGCAGGGAGCATTGTGATGTGCAAGCAAATATGGTGCTGGAGCTGAGAGTCGTACATCATGACACAGAGGCAACAGAAGTAGACTGACAGTCACATTGAGGAAAGCTTGAATAAAAAAGACCACAAAGCCCACCCCCATGACACACTTCCTCCATCGAGGCCACACCTCCTAATAGTGCCACTACCTTTGGAGGCCATTTTCTTTCAAACCACCACAGCACACACATATATAGTATACAATGTAAAATTTTTACTTTAATGTCTGATAACTCTACATTTCTCCTTTTTCTTTAACTAATCCTTTCTCATGAAAGATGTTTAAACCTTCAGATTTTAAGTGTACTATTAAAACCCAGATAATCATTCCTGTCAACTTGTTTTCATGCAAATGATGAAATAGCTGTTGACTTTCACTTGCCTGCCCTCAAATATTACAGGTCATTTTAATAGCTATTCAGAAGCCTTAAAGTCATGATTCTACTTTTAGGTTAACCTACAAGTTCTTTTGCTATTACAGGATCAAATAGGTGCTATCATTTTAGTTGATATAAAAATACCACAGGGATTTGTTCCCCATATGTTCACTATACAGGAGGAAGGGACTGTGGGAAATGCATACTTCTCATTTTTATTTAAAATAAGTAGGATGAGTCATGATTGCTAAGTCTTCTGCCATCTGCATCTCCTCACTTCAGGAGAAGTTGCAATGAATATATCACTCAGACTTTTTGTCCCTGTGAAAAATACTGAGAGTAATGATTTGTAGGAAGGAAGATTTATTTTGGATCACAATGCTCAGCTGGCCCCATGGCTTTTAGACCCATGGTAGGACAGAAACATCATGGAGGAAGGATGCAATTTAGGAAAACTCTTACTCTCAGAGTCTATGAGGCAAAGAAGAGGACGCGCATCCTAGCAAACCTAGTCTTCCCTTCCCTTTCAGTCCATCTGGAACCTCAACCTGCCAAAAAGCTGTCCAAGAATGGAATGGTGTGAGGGGAATTCTGAGGGCTTGTGAGCAAACTCTAATAAAACACTAAAGTCTTGTGACCTAAGTTTCTTTCTTTCTTTTGCTTTTTAAAATTTATTTTTCTCTCAAACAAAATATCCCAACTTCAATTTCCCTTCCTTTTACTCCTCCCAGCCCCCACCTCACATCTCCTCTTCCCCAGATCCACTGCTCCTCCATTTCCAGTCAAAGAAAGAGCAGGCCTTCTAGGGGTATCAACTCAACACAGAATAAAAAGACGGAATAAGACTAGGCACAAACCACAAGACCACCACGCTACAGAACCATCAGGTACAAGTGGAAGACCTAGCGTAGATCTATGCAGGCTCATTGACTGCTGCTTCAGTCTCTGTGGGCCCCTAGTGTTCTTCTGGTGCCCTCAGAGCACAAATTGTTCTTGGAATGTGCTTTCCTTCTTCTCCCACGTGTAGCAGATGGGAGTGAGTTTGCTTTAGGCTATTCATTGCAACTGGCTATCATTATTTGTTTATACCTCTCTGTAGAAAAACGTTTTTGTCATGTGTATCTTGCTGTTGTGATTGTACACTTGACTTGTGTGACTCTTCTAAATTCTCAGAATATAGACTGGCCGATGCTCTGGATAAAGTTGGCTATTGCATGAGACTTTCATCTGCCTTATGTTTATGCTCCACTCTCCCAGGTTCTTGCTGCCGACCAGAGTGGTGCACACCAGCCTAGTAGATGGCATCATCCACATTCAGGGAGGCCTTTGTCTCCTTCATTAATGGTCACTGGAATCATACCACAGACACTCCTAGTGCTGTGCTTCATCAGCCTAACTGTTCTCAATCCAATCAACTTCACAGTGGCAATTACATTATGATGACCAAGGCCTGAGTGGAGCCATAAGTTTTTTCACAATGGGGCATTCTAAGTACTGCCTTTAGTGGAAGTCTTAAACGATTGTTAACTGGAACTAGAAAGAATTTTCTTTTTATTATGATCTTTTGGTCTTTTATCTGTTTCCCTCCACATGAGTGGTTTTGTAAAATTAGGGCTGAAAGTATCAGCTGAAAGAGCATGTTGCCACCTTTGGGAGGACAATCAAAGCACCCTTGCAAAGGTCTTGGGGAAGTCATTCTCTGTTCTCAACTTTCTCTTGACTGGCCTTCCTTTCTTTGCCATCTCTGGGGAGCCAAATAGAGTAGCTTTGTCCCTGGAAGTGCCCCTTTCTTGCACTGAAACACTCAAAACAAGAAAAGACCTATATTTTAGTTAGAAAAAAAAGAGGTGAAAAGTGAACATAAGCAAGGTCAGCTCTAGGACTTAAGGAAAACAGCTGCCCTTGGACCTTCTTCATTATAACAAATCTTCCTTCTTTATGGGTGAGGAAAAAATATGCTCAGCAAAATTTTCTAATTTGCAAAATAAGTGATAAACATTAACTCAGTTGGCTTACTGGGGGAAAACATCAGAGATTTCCAGCTAAAGACCCACTTAATACTATAAAGTACTATTTACCCACTGTGCTGTCTGTTATAAATCCCAGGATAACTAGCATGGAAGTGTCTGCACAGGATGCTAGTGAAAAGTGGGAACTGTTGACCCAGATCTCCTATGTCTTAGAATGACAGCTAAAAGAGGTGTATTGAGAGCTGGGCTCCTGCATAAGACGGGCTGAAAGAAGTCTTTGTAGCCTACTGTCTGTGCAATCTCGTTTATACTCAATTGTGACGAGAGTTTGCAAACACTGCCGCTGACTCTTATTAATCCTTCACTTCCAAAAGTTCCTAGGATGACTGGGAACAGACATCTGTTTCCAGTATCCCAAGCCTTGCTCACTGAGTGACTTTGGGATTCCCTGTGAACTTTTGGAGCCTCAGAATCTCCCCAGATGTGTTGGAATGTGAGTTCTCACCAACTTCTTCTCCCCGGAGATATGTTAGAATGTGGGTTTCCACCAGCTTTGTGTAACATGTTTTTTCAAATAGTGGTGAGTTATAGAATTAACTGTGCTGCCAACCTATGTTGGCAAATAAACACAAGAGATATGTAACTGTTATAACATACTCTATTTATAAAATTAATCATCAAAAAAACCCCTAAATCTGAGAAAGGGGGGGAGGGGATATAGAACATGTTGAGAAGACACAGGAAGGGTTAGAGGGAAAAAAGAAAGAAGGAAGAAAACGTTTGATTTTCCTGTGATTGTCTCAGAATATGAGGTTGCTTTTCAATCACCCCATGTGTGCATGTGTGTACTTAATTATAATGGCAGGGAGACAGGTTCTGTTAATTCCTGTCCTGGGAGCCATTGCCTTTAGTCTCTTTAAAGCAGTGGTTCTTAACCTATGGGCCATGACCCCTTTGGGGTTGAATGACCCTTTCAAATGAGTCACATATCAGATATCCTGCATCAGATATTTACATTCTGATTCATAACAGTATCAAAATTACGATTATGAAGTAGCAATGAAATGACTTTATGCATGGGGGGGGGTCAATGAGGAATTGTAGTTGAAGGTCATAGCATTAGGACAGTTAAGAGCCGCTGTCTAGAGGATCCTGCGTATGCCAGTCTAAGTGCCTGACACCTTCATCCTTGCCTTCCCTTCAGATAGGTTAGAACTTGGCATGATGGTTAATCTACATTGTCAACTTGACTGGGATCTGAATCACTATGGAAACACATCTTTGGAAGTGTCTTCCAGAGTAGATGTGGGCGACGCCATCATTCAAGTGTCTACCCAGACTGAACAAAAAGGAGAAAGTTAGTTGGGTACCAACATTCCTCATTTTCTGGTTCCCAACCATGGATGCAACAGGACCATACATCCTGCTGCCAAGATGTCTCCACAATGCATGAGAACATTAAACTGTGAGACAAAATAACCTATTCCTTTTTTAGGTCTTTGACCCTATGTTTCCGGGGGAAAGTAACCTGCTCTCAGTCTCTTTAGTACTCTGGTCACCTTAGTTATCCTCTTGAGTTAAGTAGTCACAACTTCATGATAATAGCTAGCATATATTTCATGGGATAGCTCTTTTCTGTTTCTAAGAATTAAACTCAGTGCCCCAAGCAAGCTAGATGAATACATTCCTGATAAACCACCCTCAAAGGCATTGGTTATCTTCAGCTCTTCACTCTTATAAAGTACTGTCCTGTATGCTCTTTCATTTCATGGGAGAGCGTGTGCACATGACGGTGGGTGAATACTGTTCTCCCCACCTATCAGGAGCTGAGACTGAACCTGGAATTGTTAAGTAGACTGATGGAGGAAGGTCATTGGTTAATTAAATAAAGAAGCTGCTTGCCCTGATAGGTTAAAACATAGGTGGGAGGAAGAGGAAGTGAGGTCAGACAGCTCTCCTCTCGGGGGGCAGACGCCTCAGAGAGACACAATGCTCCACTCTTGCGGGCAGAGGCGAGAGCTCTGCTCTCTGAGGCACAAGCGATGAAGCTCCAACACAGGATGGACATAGGCTAGAATCTTCCCGGTAAGCGCACCTTGGGGTACGTGCGACACACATGATTGGAAATGGGTTAGTCCAGGTGCGAGAGTTAGCCGAGAAAAGGGCTAGAGCTGAAGAGCCAAGCAGTGTTTAAATGAATACAGTGTCCGTGTAATTATTTCGGGTAAAGCTAGCTTTGCGGGCAGTGGGGTGCTGGGGACGCAGCCCCAACGCTCGTATTACTACAGTAGACCTGCGATGACCAGACACCCACCATGGTGACACTAAGACTTGAACACAGAACTGTTTACAAATTCCATGATAGCTGCATTCTACTGCCTGTGTCTGTTGGAAAGGGAAGGCATTGTGAAATTTCTTTCCTTCACCAGTATGTATTTTAGTCATCTTTTAAAAGTTGTTTTATTTAATCTCCAGTGTAGTTTATGAAATGAGATTTTTTCATATTGTTAGGGTAACTGTCACAGTATTTGATATTTATATTATAGTATTTGAGTATTTGTCACAAAACAAATAAATACTCAGCCAGTTTCAATTTTCATAACAGCCGGAGGCAGTCAGAGTTGATTTAGTAGATAAGGGAGATTAGAAAAAGAGGTTTGAAGGAAAGAACAAGAATCTAAAATGATTGCAGAGAAACATAGAAAAGGTTGAGCCCTCAACATTGTTTTTTTTTTCCTCAAAACTTCCTCTGTTCTAGTTAAATATTCTTTGATATTCCTATAATGTGTTCCATGCCAGAACCAATTCACTGTCAGCTTAAAAACTGGACATGGTATGAATATATACTACAGTTATCAGCAAACACCACAAATCAGGGCTTTTTCCTCCATGAGAAGGTTTACAAGCACACTGTGAGTCATTCTTCACACTTAATATTAGCAATAATTTTTAAAGTGACAATAATTTGAGAAAATTAACTGGGTAACATCACAAAGTAAGAATTTACATCTTGTTTTTAAGGTGTATTTTATGTGTATGAGTATTTTCTATGTATGTATATGCGCCACATGCATCCCTGGTGCCCATGGAGGTCAGAAGCTGGTGTCACATCCCTAGAACTGAAGTTACACATATTTGTGAGATGCTCTGTGTGCGTTTGGAACTAAACCTGGACCTTCTGCCAAAATAAAATGGGTTCTTAACTGCTAAGGCAGTTCTGTGGTTCTTCTTTTTTTTTTTTTGGATATGCCTTTTAAAAGTTAATCAGCAAATACTTATAAGATTATGGGTTTTATTATGACATTTCTATATGTGCACACAGTATGGCATATGTATCATGTACTCTAATCTTATTTAACATTCCTCTTTATTCTGTTTCCCTCCAATAGTTTAGAACTGCTTGTTATTTATTTTTTGGCTTTTGTCTTATTTTGTTTCTTGTTGGAGTCAAGAGTCTAGCTTTATAGTTCAGACTAGTCAAGAATTCAGTATGTACTCCATTCTGGCTTTCGTGAACTTCCTGCCTCAGTCTTCCAGAGTGCTGGGATTGTGGATATGAACCACTATTCCCAAAGGTACCTTCTCTCTCTCATTCAATGATCTAGATTGTTCTGGAATCCCCTATATAGTTGAGACTCGCTGGCCTCAAACTCATTATTCTCCTGCCTTAACACGATTGTGTGACTTTTCCTCGAGAGGCATGAGCAAATATCTAAATACACAAGACTGTATATTTGATATACAATAAATATCAAAGCAACAATTTCACCATACTGCCTTCATGAACCAAGGAATTCATTGGGGTTACTTACAGGAATATGGGTAAGGGGTAATTTACGGGAGTGTGGATTAGTCATTACCCCAAAGCCCACGTCAGGCTAGGCTGTCACTCAGGAGAGCTGCATCATTCGTGCTTCCTACACAGCCTGCATGCAGTTGGACAGGTTAGAGAGTCTCTGCTCCTAATAGTAGTTAGTGTGTATGAAACCTTGGTGTTAGTTCCTTTTCTATTGCTGTGATAAAAACCATGGCCAAGGCAACTTTAAAAAGAAAGGATTTAACCTGGCTTATGGTTGCAGAGGTTCAGAGTCCGATAGCAGAGCAAAGACGCAGCAGTATTATTAACACCTGACGGCTCACAGATCAACTGCAGGCAGGAGCCGGAGACAAAATGGGCACTCCAGCACGAGTCTCTGGAAACCTCAGAGTCTACCCCAGTGATACACCTCCTCCAGCACGAGTCTCTGGAAGCCTCAGAGTCTACCCCAGTGATACACGTCCTCCAGCACGAGTCTCTGGAAACCTCAGAGCCTATCCCCAGTGATACACCTCCTCCAGCACGAATCTCTGGAAACCTCAGAGCCTATCCCCAGTGATACACGTCCTCCAGCAAAGCCATACCTCCTGATTCTTCCAGAACTGTTCCCTAACTAGGGATCAAATATTCAAACATGTGAGCTGATGGGGAGAGGCGATTCCCATTTAAACCATCAGACATGGAAATGAGGGTTTTGTGGATCGTGTCAGTTCTAGGAATTTTCTGAGACTTGGTGGTTCTTTACTTTCTGAACCTAGCAAAGGTTTACTTCCTATGTCTTAAGAAGCCTCTCTCCAGGGTTGGATGTTTCCATTTAAATGAGTTAATTTAAATTTAATTTAATTTGAAATTGTTACAAAATGGCTACCACACTGACTGGTTTATGACTCAAAGGCTGTCATGAACTACCTAATGTCAAACTTGTCATTCATCGTCCCATTCTGTTGTTATGGAAACTGAGGCCACAGAGCTGGTACTGGTGGTTCTGGCTCTAAAATAAATACCTCTGTGTTCTCTAATATTAATTATGTCTACTATATACTACCTTGTCTTTAGACCTGCCCCTCGCCCCCCCCCCCCGGACAACCTCACTGTAAGGTAGCTTTCTCCATTTGGAGGAAACAGGGAAGCACATTAGTTTTGTGTGGACTTTTCCAAAGCAGGAAATGGATGTGAATTCTATTTACCGCTGATTTTCTCTGAGATCTGGAACGCTTTTCCAGAGAAAAGAACCCATATGGCCTGTGCTAAGGTTGATTTTTTTTTTTAGCCCATCTTTGCCACATCCCTCTGTTTGTTTTCTCCTAAATGTTAATTTCTAATTTGAAAAGCATGCTTAAAGAATACACATTAAACTCTTCAAGACTATTTTTAAACATGGTCTTGATTGTTTGGTTAAACTGAGTGTGCATATATTCTGAATTGACAGTTCTTAAGAGTGAAGCCTTATTTATCCCTAGTTTAGAAATAGTCCTGGAAAGAAAATTTCCCCAGTAGTACCAGCTGGCCTTGTGGTATGCCTCACACACTCTACTATGGCAGTTAGGGCATTAAAAGACAAGCAGATAGTGCTCTTGTTGGGGGCTGCCATCCATGATTGAGTTTAGTGTCCACAGAGATGAAACATAAGATAATTTTAGTAGTGCTGTCTAATTATGAGATGCTCTGCAGAACAAAGAAAGGCAAGGTACTATACTAAAAAAGAGCCTGGACTGCACAAACATGTGAGCAAGTTGCTGTCTACCATATTCCCTGCACTGCCATGGCTTCTCACTCAGATTTGATAACTATAATGCAACAAAGGAACATTGCAGACAGGCTGCAATGTCAAGAAGGAAGAGATGTGAATTCTA
This sequence comes from Microtus ochrogaster, assembly GCF_000317375.1. Classification (NCBI taxonomy): domain Eukaryota; kingdom Metazoa; phylum Chordata; class Mammalia; order Rodentia; family Cricetidae; genus Microtus; species Microtus ochrogaster. Next base: position 62,899,105 of record NC_022031.1, on the reverse strand, counting down.
GCACCTGGAGTAGAATTAAATATGAGTTAATTAATTCAATAAGTGATATGGTTTCTGGACTCACAACTCAACTAGTAGATACATTAGAATAGCCATCTTAAATTCATACATGGATTGTGACAATTCTTCCTTTTCATGTTTTCAATGTATACTAAAGAAAATTAATGAGGTTGAGGAGATGGTGCAGTAGAATACCTGTACAAGAATGAAGTCATATGTGTGAATCATAACACCCTAATAATAGTTGAGCCTAGGGCCAGTTAGGGTGGAGACAAGAGAATCCTGAAGTCTGAGTGGGCATCGATTTGGCTGAAACAACCAGGTTCAGGTTGGTAGGAGAGTATGTTTCAAACTGTTTGAGGAAGACACTTAACATTAATCTTTGGTCTCCATACACGTCAGAATGGGTGACATGTTTTTTTTCTTTGCATGCACATGTTTACAGCATACATGCATAAGTTAAAGAGTAATTAAGAAATTTAATGACAGCAATTTTTATTGTGCTGCATCGATAAATTAAGAAAGCTGCTAAGTCACCAGGCAAAATAACAATATGGATCTACTATTGAATATGCAATCTATCATTGATCAATACAAAAATTCACAAAATCTGCTTACTCAAGTGGGGTATACAGTCTCAGTTACTTAATAAAGAACTCAGAAATTCAGTAAACTATAATTTGACTGCATTTATTAGAGAGGATCAGTGCAGTGCTTACTGCTAACTCGCCTCTTTAACTGAACGATAAGATGCCCCTGGGTGGAAAGCCGTACTAGCAGGCATTTGATCCATTACAAGTTCTTTAGTCTTTCTTCCATTTTCTTAAGAGGCAGTGACTGGTTTCTAGCATGTGCCTGTGTGTGTGTGTTTGGCTTTGGTGATGCTCTCCCTGGGTTGCTCCATTGAGAAGAAGACTTCACAAGCTAGGATCTGAATGAAGCACAGCAGTTTTTATGAAGAGATGGAAAACACCGTGCCCTTAATTATGTCTCCACACCTGCATTTCTGAATTCCATTTTTGGAGGCAGAAGGAAATGTGAAGGCAATTAAAGAAATTTCTATGTAGACGCTATTGGCAATGAGTCAGTTGGGTTCACAGGGCCGATGGCGTATTGAAGAAAATCTAAAAGCCTAGAGAGATAAAGCAAGCACATGTTACTTAATTACTGGTTGTAGCGGTTAGAGTCAAAAAGAAATCATGACATTGAGCTAATAAAATCCACATTAATATCTTTTTTGATAGAAATATTCTTGTTTAAAAGCCATGTATCTCAAGAAATGAGTGTGATTTTATTTTAAAAATAGTAAGTTAAATTCTAAGTGCCTTCCTAATTGGCATAACAACCGCTGAGGGATTATATTTCAAGTGAACTTACTTAATCAGTCTTTAAATTTCCCCAACAGTTGTCTAAGTTTGGCAGCAAACTCCATGCAGTATGTATCTGCTGCGAGCCTACTGAGCGGTACGATCAGGGTGATGCTGGTTTCTGAACATTCGATTCTTCCCACGGGGAGAGTTGCTCTTTTTCATACTTATTCTCCTGTTGATACGACTGAAAACTCAGTCTGCTTGCTGAGTCCTGTCTCCAACGACAAGCTCCCGGAGCAGATGCCAGCCTGCTGCGTAACACTGCACAAAGGTTGGTTAATACATATCTAAGTCCACAGGGCTCTTCTAGACAGCAGTGGGGTGAGTTTCAAGCAGAGCAGAAGGAATGTCGTGGTTCTCCTGTGAGATAGGAAGCATCTTCTTCGTAGTTTCAATAAGAACCTTTTTGGTGGTGCATAACAAAACAGGACATGGGTAGATGAACAGGGAAACAGGAAAAGATCAACAACATCATCCTTCATCCTCATGAGCCTGGGTGAAACAGGAGGTGGAGGACATGGGGCAGTCTAATAAATGAGGCACTAGATATAAAGATTCCACCTGTCACCGCACAAATACTATGATAGCCATGTTAATTATTCCTCATTCACTCCAAAAGTGAATGATGGAGCCAAGACAGATGGCTTGGTTCCAATTTGATGTCATTAAAAGAAAATAGCACATATTTTTGCTCAGCATAATAATATGAGAGATCATTTTTGAAAATACATTAAATAAATACTTTTTTGTGGAATGTGTTTGGGCATAAATATTTTCATTGTGATTAGAGGTCTCTATTACCCTTGGCACTCATTCTTTTTAAAAATCAACTCTTTCACCTTGCTGTCTAGTTAGCTTTTATCTTGTCATAATCGTTTTACTTGTGCTAATTAATTAAGCAGGATAAACTTCTCAGTGGACTTGGCCCTTTCTGGGATCTTACTAAATTACAAACTGTTTTTTTTTTCTTTCCATAATCATCACTTCCAAATACATATCAACTACTGTGTGAACATATGGCTGAACCTTATTTCCTAAAATGCTGATCTCATAAACACGAAGAGAAGAAGCAGCATCTCCATGGGTGGGGCAGTGTTTACAGAGGGGAGTGCTAGAGATGTTCTCTGAAGGACGTGCGATCTCAGATATACAGCAGGAGTAAGGTCAAGAAATTTACCATAGCTGGAAATGTCTCTCAGGGGTGAAAAGCTTGCTTGGAGTTAGCAGAAGCCCTGACTACATCACCTGATCTAGAGAAAGCTGTTACATAGCATGATGATGCAGTTAAGAAGCAATGTGTTGTATTGTTGAAAATGCTACAAAAGTAAATTTTAAGTGCTTTCTGCACAAAAGTAAGAATGGAGAAGTAATGTACTTTGTTAATAAGCTCAAATTAGTCATTTCAGGATGTGTTTATATTTCAAAATCAGGGTGTACAATGCATTTTCATAGAATTTAGCTAGCTAATTTTTAAAATATGTAACTTTGTTAGACTTTTCCTTGTTTTATGGAGGATTTGTTGTTGTTGTTGCTGGTCTTAGTAGCCATAAACTGTTTATATACACAATTACTTACATAGATCTTGAGAACATTATGTAAAAAACAAACACAAAATGTTATGTGCTACATGGTGCCATTTATAAGACTTTATTTTAATTAGTATATATTCATTGTACAAAATGATGGATTTCATTTTGACATTTTCCTACAGATAAATTGTGTGCTTTTCATATTCACCCCCATTATTTGCTCTTGCCTTCTGCCTCTCTCACCCTTCTGGTCATTTCCTCTTCCCAAAGAGCTCACCCTCTGAGCTACATCTATCTCCGTTAATACAATGGTCTCCTGTTTCAAGCACTCTCTGTAAGCCACAGAATTAGAGCAGAGGCTGGCTTTCAGTGATAGACAAAGTGCTGGCCTTGCATGTACAAGACACTGGGGTAGAATCCCAGCTCCACAAAGTGGGCAAAAAGAATGACTGTATTTTGTATGTTGAGATAAGGTCTTGATTTATAGTCCAGACTTAACTGGAACTCAGTATGCAACCCAGTCTGTCCCCAGACTCAGTCCTCCAGCCTCAGCATTCCAAATGCTAGGACTGCAGATGCCTGCCATCCCATCTGGTTAGGTTCAATCTGTATTTAAGAAGAGTTTTAAAGGCTCTTAAGAATTTAAAATGACTCGTCTTATTGCAGCCTGGACATCCAGTGCCACTTCTATTAGTAGAGATCTTTTCTTGGGGTTTCTAATGTTGCCATGTCTGCCCATGGTTGCATAACTGATCTGTGCAAAAATAGTTTTGCTTGTTGCTCTCTATCTTGCTCCTGTTGGATGTTTTTATTATATTTTATAATTTGTTTCATAGCAATGTACTAAACAGTAAATATAATAACTCATATCCCATTCTTAGCCGACTGAAAACCATATAAACTTTCAATAAACAGTAGCTTAACACACACACACACACACACGCACACACACACACACACACACACACACACACACACACACACACGCACTACGGTGGAGTATGGTAATGCTGTTTAGCTTCCGACAGACAAGTTCTTGTTGAAGAGATTATAGGAGGCTATGAACTGTTTACTGGGCAAAGCGCACTGACATTAGCTCTTCCCAGTTTTCCTTCACTCATCAATCAAATATTTGTTGACTCCCTCCAATGTGTACAGAACTCTTCTTGGTGTTTAGATAGCTACCAAGCGGTATAAAGTGCTTCCTTCTTTCAAGCTATTATGATCTACCCTTGGATATATCACTTCCACTTAAAGAACAGGTGTCTCCCTATCAACCTCAACGGTGCTCAGTAAATTAATCTGTTTTCTGTTATCACCAAAGGACTGAATCAAAACCCCAGATTCTTCCAGATTTATTCATTTATCTAGAGTTTAAATTTTCCATATTAAAACCGCTCAAGATTTAGACTGATATGGTCACAGGGAAGAGACACTGACCTGAAACTGGCAGAGTCTAGCCAGATCTATGACCATGAATAAATCACTTCCTGTTCTGGAACCTCGGTTTTATTTTTATAACCCAGAAGTCAAAAGAGAATATGATGGAGCCCCCTGGCAGCTGCAGCAGATGACAGCAAATGTGCTGCCCAGAATATAAAGTTCTTTGAGATTTTTCCTCTTTGCTGATTAGTCAACCATGCTGATTCCTCAGTGATATATACTAAACACTATCCTTCTAAACTATCGTAATCTACATAAATTTCATATAGATATTCTTGGCTAAATTGTCAGAATTATGAGTTATTGTGTGTATATGTGTGTATGCATATGTGTTGGTGGTGTGAGTGCACACATGTGTGGTGATGGCCAGGAATTGATGCTGAGTATCTTCATCTTTCTGTCACTCTCCAATTTATTCCCTAAGTTCTCATCCTACATGGGAAGTAGAAAAAGACAGGATCTCCTGAACAAATTGGGACTGTGGGAATCTTGGGAGAGGGTAGAAAGGGAGAGGCAAGGAAGGGAGGAGAACAGAGAAAAATATATAGCTCAATAAAAACAATTTTTTTTTAAAAAGAGAGAAACCATATCATGGAGAATAGTACTTATCTGAAACCAGCAATTTGCAATATCAAAGCAATAGACAAAAAAATAGTGACATTATAGATATCATACTGACAATATTCCATGCACGAAGACATTTACTCAGAACAACCCCATGAGAACTATGATACCCAAATTTATAAACGGTTTCTGTTTGAAATAGTGAGTCGGGCATGTAGGTATATTTAGAAATGAGATTTTTGAAGGTCTTTCAGGTGAAAGAAAAGAGAAAACATAGCAGTTATGCCTAGCAACTGGCTAATGTCCAAGAGCAAGCAACCAATTAGTAAATCTTTCCCATGTCAAGTAACCTAACGTTCATTCACAGGGGAATGCTTTAGGCTTTTCCTCAATGATGTCTTCATCAATGCCAATTGCTGCACTGAAACCATGCTAATAACCCCACAAAACTGAGCAACGACTGCCAATTTGGCACAATCATGGGTCCTGGAGGATAGCAACAATGTATTGCTTACCGCTATGCCTCTCAGGATATTCTAAATCAAGGCTCATTCAGGGTAAATCCATCAGAATGTCCTCACATTCAGAGACTGTGATTCAGCATCAAACATCCCAAGCAGGGCATCCACAGCAGAGGAGAAAGCACTTAAGCTGGAGGGTTGTGGTGATGTGGTAAGTGATGTATGCTGTGAATATGTTTTAATGCCATGGGTTCATTCAGAAACTGCTTTTAACCAATGGCTTAACAGAGTAAAGCCAGGCTAAAAAAGATATAGAGAAAGAGTAAGCAGAGTCAGGGAAAAGCGATGTAGCTGCCCACAGGTGTTAGATGCCTCCACCAGAGCCCACGGGAAACTTGCAGGTAAACCACAGCCACATGGAGATAAACACATGTATAGAAATGGGTTAATTTAAGATATAAGAGTTAGCCAGAAATATGTTTAAGCTATTGGGCAAACAGTATCGCAATTAATACAGATTTCCGTGTGATTATTGTGGGAGTCTAGGCAGCTGGAAAAGAAGCAGCCTCCACAGAACTAGTGCCAGGACAGGCTCCAAAGCCATACAGGTGGCTCCAATGTCAACAACTACATCAACGTAAAACCCGAGAGAGATTGGCAAGCAATTCTAGACACAAAAGAACAGAGTTAAGCATGACTTCTTGGTAGCAGCCTTTTCGCAGGTGAGCTATGTTTGCTAGAGACAAGAATGTCTCATTTAGGAGAGGCTTCCTGACTCAGTTTTATCAATAAAAACTTTACAGCTGTTTTAAGAGGCCCCACCACCAAACACTTAAATGCTGTTTATGAATAGCTGACAGCATGCTTTTTGGTGGTGGCAGGGAACTTGAAACTCCATAGAATTGTGGCAATAAACATGGATCCTGGCAGTAACTCTGCCATGAGGCTAGACTCAGAAAGTGAAGGAATAGGGTGGATAAAGACGTCAAAGCCATGACTTTAATCCTAGCCATATCACTTAGCTAATTAAAGACTCATGTGGTCAGAAAAGAAGTTATATATAGCAAAGATAAATTCAGAAGGGTAAAAAACCCTCTGAATGGTTTACAGTGTGCATAAAAATATATGTAGGTTTGTGAGAGAAAAGAAAAAAGGATAAAGTCCTTTAAAAAAAAGAAAGAAAAAGAAAAGTTTGGTGTAGTAGCAACACCTTTAAAACAGCACTTGGGAGGCAGAGGCAGGTAGATCTCTGAGAGTTCAAGGACAGCCTGGTCTACAGAGTAAGTTCCAGGACAGCCAAAGATACACAAAGAAACCCTGTCTCAAAAAAAAAAACCCTAAAACTAAAACTAAAAATGAAAGAAATAGAGTTTAAAATAAAGCCTCATAAAGATGTAAAATGCCTAGAGAATCTGGATACTGTATGTTAGTGTGTTGCCTTTGAATTGTTTGATGGCTGAGGAAGGAGCAACAGCTGCTAAAAGACATTTGATTATAAATGCTCCTGTATTAATCCAACATATATGTTTTAAAAATGCCTTGACTTCAAAATTTAAGTCAAAAGATATGTTGCTTTTGAGAAGAGGTTTTGCTTTTGTTTCCACAGGAAATGGGGGGCTATCAATTTATTCTGGGTTAAGAAAAATCAGGTTTGACGAAGGAAGACCCCCTGAAAAAGTCTCCAATAGGAGCAGATGGCACAGATGATCCAAGATTTCAGAGGACCTCTGTTGGAGTTCCCTCTGAGTTCTACATCCAGAAAAACCTCAAGACTGTTGGTTGAGATGATCAAACCTCACAGAATATTCTAGTCAGGATTTGACCATAATCTTAAATTTTCTTAAGATCTCCATAAGATTATCAGCACATTCAATCAGGAGGAAGTAGTCTAGAAAACTATGCCCACATTCCCCCAAAAAATGGGTTATAGATGTTTTTCTTTGTTTAGAGTGTTGGTTACAAGTTTTTATGGATAAAGGCCAGGAAGAAAACTCAAGTAAGGAGATTAGATTCAGAGTTGTGAGGTTTTTTTTTATAAGAAAAGTACTAGGGGACAATGGTCTTGTACCCTGTAAAGATTTGTCACTTGTATTGGTTTTAATAAAACACTGATCAACTAGTAACCAGGCAGAATTCTGGGAAGAGGAAAGTCTCAGTCTGCAGTCATCACCCAGACTAAAGGAAGCTAGATGGGAATGCCTCTCTGATAAAAGGTGCCAAGCTATGTGCCTAATACATACAAGAATTATGGGTTAATGTAAGAAATAAGAGTTAGTAAGAAGCTTGAGCTAATAGGGCAACCGGTGTTGCATGGAGGGCCTGCTTGTTCATCCCAGCTGCCTGGTTAGCTCAGCCCTGAAATAATCACATAGAAACTGTATTAATTAAATCATTGCTTAGCCCAATAGCTTTAGCTTCTTGTTGGCTAACTCTTAATTTAACTCATTTCTACTAATCTGTGTATCGCCAAGAGGTTGTGGCTTACCAGGTAATATTCCCAGCATCTGTCTCTGGCAGCTCTATGGTTACTCCCTTACTCCTCCTTCTTCTTCCCAGCATGCAGTTTAGTTCTCCCTGCATAACTCTGTTCTACCTTATCAGGACAAGCCAGTTTATTTATTCATTAACCAATAAAAGCAACACATAGACAAAAGGACCTCCCATACTAAACCAATTTATAATTAATGTAGACCTCTGTGTGTTTCTTTGGGACTGAATGGGTGCAGGACCAGGAGGAAAAGAAACCTTTGTCAGCAATGGGGGATCTATTCCTAAGACTTAATGAAATTACTTGTCTGTTCAGAGTTTGGTAAACTGGATTTCTTTTTAAACATTGCAGAATAGGGGTTCTTCCAAGGAAGGTGTACTTTGTAGGCTAGCATTGTAGCAAAGAGTCACCTCTGCATTTTCAGAAGTTGACAATTTATTGGAAATGACAAGGGTCCTCTTTCATGCCAATCCCCTGTGCTGGCTGTTTTCCACTCCAGATCTGTTTCCCAGCCTTTTGTCATCAGCTGAGGCTAACCTGGAGAAAGAAGAACACCCCTTAAGTTCCAGGGACTTCTAGTTTCTGGCTGGATGTACTCAGAAGACACATCATAGGAGACGGGCAAGTATGGGTGCCTTGTTCCTCCTTCTCATCCTGCCACCCTTCCTCAGCCAGGCTGTGTCACCAACTAAAGGTTTCTGTCTTTTCAGGTTAGGGGAACTGATTTTTTTCCTTCTTCATTCCTTTGGACATACAAACTTAACAGCTGTCTGTAAGATATTGGCTTCTTCGTTTGAAATTCTACAGTCACACCCTTGAAGACACCCCATTATAGAGAAACTCTTACTGAAGTAGCCATTTTGAGTCAGTCATCTGTTTGCTCTTGAAACAATCCTATCATTCCCAAACACAGACATAAACCAGCCCCAAATTTTACTATATGTTTGCATTTGTATGGTTCTTTAGAAGACATACATGTATCCACACCACACACACACACACACACACACACACACACAATCCTGGAGAAACCCCTGTGATCTTTACTTTTTTGCTTTCACCTCTTCTTTTCTTTCCACAAGGCTACAGTCACCACCTTCTTTATCCATTTCTTAATGTTAACCTGGAGCCTTTATTCCTGCTCTTGCTGATCTTCTACTTCAGTTCTCCAGACATGAAAAACTCCTACAGCCAAATGGTGTACAGAGATTCAGAATTCCCTGTGAACATAAGCTGCAAATGGCATAAGTGATTCTTGCGAGCTGCAAGTGGCCTTGATAGCGCAGGCGGTGCCGTATACTAATGAGCGCTAATGTGAATGCAGCTCTTCACTTGAGACTAAAGTGTTTCAGGAAAGAAAATGTGAAGGGGTACAGAGATTTCTGATAATTCTTTTCTGTGTCAGTTGCTTTGAACCTCTTAACTGAACCTGAAATAATCAGTTCAACATTTTTCTTTCATTTGCAGAATATAAAAACAAATCTTTAAAGCTATGGAGAAATGTTCATCATTGATTCAATTGCCAAACACATTCAGGGCTTACTGTATACAAGGTGTTGTGTTTGATGGTATAGACTTCAAGAATGGACAGGGCACAGTCTCTACTTTCAAGAACTTCATAGCTACTGATCATGAGGGAAATAAGCAGAGGAAAATACAGTGTGCTGAGAGCAGAAAGAGGAGAACCACTAGGCTGTCCTAGGAGCATAATGAAGGGGTTGACGAGCTTTCTTGTGGGATCGTTGGTCTTCCAGAGGTGGTGTTTGGATTAACTCAGCAAAAGTAAACATTTACAATGGCACACTTAGCAAATCTCGTCAGTGCTCTGTGGAAAGCTTAAGTCAACTAAGCTAGGGCTGAACGGACGGGTAGGACCACTTGCTGCACAATCCTGCGGACCTGGGTTCATATGCCCAGCGCCTAAGGAAAAAGCTGAGCGTGGCTCTGTACATGGTTGTAACCCAGCACTGGGAGAGAAAGGAGACAGGAAGATGACACAGCTTGCTGGTTGTCACTCTAGCTCCAGGTCACTGCAAGACACTGTTCTCATCAAAATAAGGAAGGCAGAGAGTGATGGAGAAGCACACCCTGACCTGTACTGCTTTAGTATCATGTTGGCTCTGTACTTTCTACCCCTTTTGCACTTCAACAGAGAGTCATTATCCTTATTTTCTTTCTTCCTTTGGCTGTTTACAACTATGTTATATCACTTCTTCATATTCATATGATTATGAATTTCCATTACAAATTAAAGAGATTATGGAAAAAGTCTTGGGCCAGATAACTATTATCAATAAAAATGATCTTCTCAGTGCCACGATCAGAAAACCATGTTACAGGGATGTTATATTTCATTCTCCAAGAACTTGGACTATATGGATGTTGCTCCATCCCCACCAACTCACTGCTCCTCCAAGTAGCAAGGGGTTCTCTTACACAGAAATCAAGTATGAAGGAGAACCTGAGCGCAGAAATCCAGACAGCAAGGTCCTATAGGAAATTCATGGCAGCTCAATGATGAGAAGATGTCATAGGTTCTGATCAACTGAGAGTCTTACACCAAACGCCTACTCCTCTCTAGTCTCACTAGAGCCCGGAATATGGGACACTTGGTGCTGAAGCTTGTTAGAAGGTATTTACTATGATTCTTCTGAAGATGCCAGATGATATTAACCGTTGACACCAGAAGTCACCATTCCAGATAACAATGCTTCTTGAGTCAATTGCTTTGCACGAATCTTGCTGTAGGGATTATAAGGGTGACTCACTTTTGGCGCTGTTCTCATGGCGTAATTTCACAGCAGAAGGGCAGAGGTCTGCATTATAAAATGTTTTCATGTCACTTTCAATAAAGTGGCATGAGGGAGAAGTGGAGACTATACTACCCTGTTCTTCCACGTCTGCCTGTCAGCTCTTCCCTTACTGCTATGAAGGCAGGACACTGATTTACCAAAATGTGGGAGCAAGGAAATATCATTACCAGTGACGGTGGTCCACCAAACTTTCTACATAAAGAAAAGAACGTTCAGTTTCCTCATCTCTACTAGAAAATAAAAAAGATAACGCTCGATATTATTCTTCCCTAAGCCCAGAGATTCTAGTTATTGTCTTAATCTTTGATTCAAGCAATTGTATTTTCCATTTCCAGATCAGACCTATCATTGAAACAATTCCTTAAGTAGAATATGTTTTTGTTTTATTTAAAAGTTTTATTTTGAAAGATATGAAGAATGTCTATCTAATTGAAATGTAACTCTATATATCTAGAAAATCTAACTAACATGACTAGGGCTTTTCATGACAAAAGAGACACATCTGCTCCTGGCAGCACCAGCTACTTCAAGAGGAAGATGGGCATTGAAGAGGATCGTTATGGAGCTTGATAGCCATTTGGGCAAGAAACTGTTCTTGCCTGGACTGATGCATAAACTGGACACAAAGAACCCACAGAGAGAGGACTGCTGAACTTGCCTAAAGGTGAGATGGCCTTTCGGGGTTCCTGATTCATGAGAGTCTGCGAGACATTCTGCAGGACACAACAGAAAATGACTGAACTGTCTTTGGGAATTTCCTGCTTGATGAAAATGTCTGCTGGATACTATGGGCCTGAAGGCTGAAGATGGATGCCCCAAATGGTACAGAGGAACTTTGGGTGGCTGTACAGGCAGCGAGATGTCTATGTCATTTCTAGAATTTTAGAAGTTACTTACTTCTTGTTTGCTTAGGTAATATTATATCCTTCTGGAGTCTTTGATGGAGTTGAAGAATGGATACATAGTTGTAGTTTTCCTTAGTTATGATAAAAGATAAAGTAGATAATAAATATTGTAACTGTAAAAAAAAGTTTTATTTTGTTTACAAAGTAGAAAAATAGCAAAAAAAGGCAAACTTATGGTTTGAAGTTTACATGGTTGAAAAACCATGTAAACACGAGGATGAAGTACTACCAGTATAATGAAGACTTGGACGTATTGCTCTTATGTAAAGGGCATATCCTGCACCTACTTACAGAGAAGCGGCATCAAAGCAATGAAAACAGAGCAACAGTCCATACATCGTACACTAACCAACATCACAAAAGACAAACAGCAAGCTAAATGCATGATGCACCATGGGGTTAGATTCTAAACCCAAATAATATAAAATAAAAAAGTAAAATTATTAGAAAATATTATGTCAATTGAAAACTTTTTGCTAAGTTTCTCAGTCTACATAACTGCATCAAAGTAATACTAACTTCCCTCATTTCAAACAATGTGCTGTGGTAATATAAGCAACTATCATTATTTTAGAGAAATACACACAGATATTTTTAATAGCCAAAGAACACAGCATTGACATTTGCACTCAACTAAGAATATTTATACATTATGGATCCACACATCCACTAGCATATAGACATGCCTTCACATATATACACATATATGCACACATGCAAATTGGCTCATACCTAGACATACTTGCAGGATAATGGGTGAGGCTGGAGACAGAAACAGCAAATATAACAAAGTATTAATCAATGAAGAGTCTGAGAAAATGGTATTTTGAAAAATTTTATATTATGCTAAATTTCCTGCAATTTTAGAATATTGTAAATTGTTAAAAACTAATTACATTGGTTAAATGTAAAGCTGTTTTACAAATTCTTTTTTATTTTGTTGTTTTTGTTTGTTTGTTTTGAGACAGGGTTTTTCTGTAGCTTTGGAGCCTGTCCTGGAACTCATTCTGTAGGCCAGGCTGGCCTTGAACTCACAGAGATCTGCCTGCCTCTGCCTCCCAAGAGCTGGGATTAAAGGTGTGTGTCCTTACAGCCCTGCTGTTTTATGAATTCTTGGAAATGCTGAGAGATCGCTTTAATTTCTGATGATTCTCCTTTATTCTGAATGAGAATAAGAGCAAATTTTCAAAAACTTTTTACCCTAGTTGTTCTTTATTTTACTGACAGTCTGATCATTCCTTTCTGTTTATTACTGGATATACAGGAATCTCCTTGTAACATGCATAATAATGGGTCATACACCACAAAAGAATTTTAATATTGAAAAAAGTTTCATTCTAATTATATCCAGAATAAATGGTTGGCAGCAATTAACACTTGGAAGACATCTTTTTGACGAAGGCTGAAATAAAATTATTAACAAACTGACATTCACTCCCACCTCTTCTGTCTGTAGTCATGGTCTCAGAGCTATTGAAACAGATTGCACAGAATACTGAGGCCAAACAATTGGCTGAAAGTTCCTGCAACATCAGTGTGTGAAGGCTGGTGCTAGAGCTTGGCATTGACTAAGCCAAGCTGCCGACAACTGGCTCATGATTAACCTTGGCTGCCCGTAATTATGGCAAAATACCTGATGACAGTCAATCGGTAAAAACGAAAGTTATATTGTATCAGTTATGACTAAATCTCAACCCACAGTTGACTGGCTCCAGGTGTTTGGCCCTTAAACACAGTAGAGTCACAACAGTTAGCCTGTGAGCCAGCAAAGCAACTGGGAAACCAGAGGAAGATCAAGAGGACTAGGGTGGGAGCAGCCCCTTCAGAGGGCACTCCACCAGTGGTTGAATTTCCTGCTCCTAACCTCCTCCTGAAAGTCTGACTACCTTCCAACTACACCCTCAGCTGGGAGCTAAACCATAGCACCTGTAATGTGGGGGAATGGTGTAGGAGGTCTTTCTGTCTTTGTGTTGCTTTCATTGATTAATAAAGAAACTGATTTGGGCCTGTTGATACGTCAGAACTAAGGCAGACAGGGAAGACAGAACTGAATTCTGGGAGAAAGAAAGCAGAATAGAAGAGACGCCATGGATCCACCAGAAACTTTGCTGGGAATTTTACCCAGTAAGCCACTGCCATGTGGCAATACACAGATTAATAGAAATGGGTTAGATTCATATGTAAGAGTTAGCCAATAAGAAGTCAGAGCTAATGGGCCAAGCAGCGATTTAATGAATACAGTTTCCCTGTGGTTATTTTGGGGCTAAGCTAGCTGGGTGGCCAGGATGACAAGCGGCCTGGCTCTCCTTGCAACAATTAGCACCCAAGCTAGCTGGCAGCCAGGACAAACAAGCGGTTCCCTGCTACAGGGGAATAGTTATGATCCAAATCATAACAGCTACAGATACATAGGAAATCAAGAAAGCAGGAGAGGTAATGTCTTTTGCATGTCAGTATCTTCAAAACTTTTTTATTGCTCTGGTTTTATAACAACAAAATATATACTCAGAAAATGGATCCAGCCTGCAGTAATTCACAGGTATTCCATAACAGTAGAGCAGTAACCAAAGATAGTGCAGAATGGTCAGTGTTTACTGTTTCTGGCTGATACCAAACTTTGGTTAAAGGGCTCACTGTGCACTGTTTAGGGAAAGCTGATCAACTTCCTCTTTCCCTCTCCCTGGGATTATTCCTTGTGCCAGAATAAATGCAGATGGACGTCCCCTTTAGACAGATGTGAATACCATAAACAATCATGAAGACCTTGAAAAATGTTTACTATTGTGCATGCAAAGGAAAGTCTTTGAGCTAATATGTTAAGATCTTGAATAGTAGATTTACTATAGTTATTCTACAAGAGCATAACACCGCCATTCTAAACATTAAGCTTATTCTCAGAGAAAAACCATTGACCATGAGACCTGAGCTATTTCCAGTGCCTGAGTTATGCCCTGCTAAGAAGCTATTCATGTTGAGAGATTTGATTTATTACTTATCCTAAGCAAATAAAGCGCCAGTAGCTTGATGGGCACAGTGGTGACATACCTTTAATCCCAGCACTTCCAGGCACAGTAGATCTCTGTGGACTCAAGACTAGCCTATCATACCAAGCACAATCATAATGATCTGGTTCACAGATGCACAGAATGAAGGATAGCCTGCATTTAAACCCAGCTATTCCAAGCACAGGTTGTGTGATCAACTAATTTTGTTTTCTTCTCTGAGAAAATGAGCATACCGTGTTGGGTATATCATAGACATATTGAGAGGCTCAACTGAGTTAGTACCTACAAGACTTTTAGTACAATGTAGGGATTTAATTAGAATAAAACATGTTTATTATTTTCCTTTTCCTAGGCATATAAATGACTATATGAAAATAATCCATTAGTTTGAAACCTCTAGACTAGGGCCATCAATCGGAAAATAAAGTTTAAAGGTCCCCACATCAATAATCTCCTTATCCTTTTACCCGACTTTCACAGGACCCACATTCTATTTTGTGTACTTATTCTATTAGGTGTAATAAACGCTAAAAAAGATTGTAACCTGTTGCTACCATCCCACACCCTTCACTGTCCCTCTCTGACTTCCGCTCCCACACCTCTGTTTTTCAAGATAAAACAGAAGAAAATTGAAACAAAGCGATGGCTCGCCAGCCTGCCTTCCCTTGCCAGGGAAGCAAGACAATGATGAGCTTGTTGTTCATCTCGAGACAGCCTCCACACAGCCTGCGGCGGCCCTGTCAGCACCCCCCTGCGATGCCAGGGAATTGCTGGGAGTGCCACTGTGCTGCCGCCAATTTCCTGCCTGTGCTCTTGCCTGGACCACTCAAAGATTTGGGCAGTTCCTGTCCTTTCTGCCCAGGCTCATGAGCGTGCATCGGATGTGTGGTCTTCCACCTCCTGCTCTTGCTTTCACCTCCCCTGACTGGGAAATTGGGTGAACCTCTGTCTTCCTCCATCCTCCGGGTGCCGGACCCTGAAAACCTGTACTCATGGCAAAAGGATGATGGGATGATCGTATTAGAAAGCTAGTCTGCGGACAACATTCAACAAATAAATATTTCAAGCTGCAATCATGAATAATTCTTCAAATATTGAATCGCGCAACTTCCTTCAGAAGCACCAGGACCTTTATTGTTAGTGTATACTGGTAAAGGGGGAAAAAAAAAAACTAAGAAAGCCGATGAAAGAGACTGAAGCTAAATCCCACGGGGAAGAGCTGTGAAGCAGTGTGGGATGCAAGCCTGGACCAGTAGCTGGTTTTCTGTGTCATCTTGGCTTGGCTCTGGTTCCTCTTTGTCAAATACTAGACTAGGGGTTGCTATGAAGTTATTTTTTAGATTTCCCACTCCCTCCCCTCCTCCCACCCCCTCCACATACCCTCCCACCCCACCCCCATCCACTTTTCAGAGAGGGTAAGGCACATTGCTTTCGGGATGGTCCAAGGCTCTCCCTACTATATCTAGACTGAACAAGGTATCCATCCAAAGAGAATAGGTTCCCAAAAAGCCAGTACAAGCAGTAGGGATAAATCCTGGTGTCACTGCCAGTGTCCCCTCAGTCTGTCCCAGCCATGCAGCTGTCAGCTACAATCAGAGGCTTGATGGTGACTTGAGGTCAAACCCTGCCTTAGGAGAAGTATACTCAGAGGCAAGTGTGCAGGTACATAGAGGACCACTGATATCTGGGCAGAGACAACAGCCCTTCAGGGTGGACCAGATACAGGAGAGGTCAACCTTGCACAAAGAAAAAATCCCTGGAAATTTCTTTCCACTCAGGTCAATAAAAAGTATGGATTTTCCCATAATAAATTCTGTAGAAACTTTTGTCTCATATAATGTCATTGACAAATTACATAAAGCTTTTTGTAGTCTTTTTTTTTTTTTTTTTTTGGTTTTTTCGAGACAGGGTTTCTCTGTGG
>NC_022031.1:62867103-62882506 GCF_000317375.1 Microtus ochrogaster | reverse complement strand
CTCTGTAAGACCAGGCTGGTCTCGAACTCACAGAGATCCGCCTGCCTCTGCCTCCCAAGTGCTGGGATTAAAGGCATGCGCCACCACTGCCCGGCAGCTTTTTGTATTCTTAAGATTCTTTCATGTGCCTTGTTTTTTCATGTGGATCACACGTTCACGGATTATAACTCTTCTCTCACAATAGCCGTGAAGACCATAGACACTTAGTAGGTCAATATAGCACTAAATTTGCTTTAGAAATCCAAAACATTTATCTCTAACTTGAGGTTTTATTCATAGATTATAACTAACAGGATGTACATAAAATTTTCTCTTCCTTGAATGAACTTTCAGTAAAGTAAGTACTTCACTTCTTTTATTTCTACAATGAAATGTCTGACAGATGCATCTTGAAGAGCAGAGGGTTTTGTTGTTTTTTTGTTGTTTTGTTTTGTTTTTGTTTTGTATTCAAAGTTGGCAGTGAAGCCAAGGTGACAAAAGTGTGAGTGAGGCCTGTGGCCACACTGCATCCACCGTCAGGAAGCAGGGAGACATGAATATTGGGGCTTATTTTCCTTTCTTTATTTCACTCATTCCTAAAGAAGTAAGTCACAAAACAATCCCACACCAGTTTGGAATTACGATTAATAAAAGGGTTATTTATTTAAAGGGAAAAACTTACAGAAGAGTCCGAAGCAAGAGCGCCCTTGGAGGGCTGCCACTGCTTTTTTTTTTTTTTTTTTTTAAGTGAAAGATACCATGCCCCAGTGGGCTGGTATCTCAAAGACTATTGGCTGAAGGAGCACAAGGAGCTCCCATAGCAATTCCAATACTCTAACCATGGGACAAGTGGGAAGGAATTTGTTCTCAGGGCAGCTTTACTGAGAATACCCTCTTAGATAAACCCAGAGTTGGTTTTCCACACAGCTTCTTCAAGCAGGCTCCACGTTTCGTGTTTCACATTATAATGCTGGTGAAAAGTAAAGTGGTCCAGCCACTATCAAATCAGCACAGAGAGTTCTCAACAAGCTAGAAGCAAAAGTACCAAAGCAAAAGTACCAAAGAGCCAGCCATACTAATCCTGGGCGTACACACCTGAGGGATTCTAAGCCAGGATACCACACATAGTGACACAGGAAAGCTTCTTCCATCTGCACTGGTCACAATAGCCAGCGTCTTAAGCCACCTTATATACACATCAGCAGAAGAATGAACTTAAAAATGGGAGACATATACACAATGGAATTCCAGTCAACTGTAAGGAAGAATATTTATGAAGATATTTATGACAAAATTGGTGGCACTGAAGATTATTATGTTTTTCAAAATAAACCACACTGAAAAAGACAAATATGTTTTTTTTCTCTTGTATATGGAATTTAGGTACATATATCACTTTGTCTCGGTCACCCCCACACTCATGTGTGTGAGGGGGGGTATGTAGTCTCTGTGACATCAAAGTATAAAGGAAATGATAAGAGGTAAGGAAAAACTCTAAATGGGGGAGGTGATGAGAAAAGATGATTATGTATATCATAGGAGCGGAAGGAGAGCAGCAAGAATGTGGAAAGAGGGATGGAAGGACACTGGGAGCAGTGGATGAAAGGGTCATGACATAATGCGTGACACTCTCACAGGGAGAACCGTGACTTTGTATGTCAGAAGTATCATTTCACTTCTTCCCGGTCCCCTTGATATGGATTATAGAGTGTTCCCACTGCAGAAACAATTTTTTGAAGCACATATGGCAGCTTACTGTCCATAAGCTATGATTGGGCACAAAAAAGATGATGCCCTGGAACTCAATTGTGCTACAGCAATCCAGTGAGACGTTAGAAACACCCCATAAACCGGCCTCCTTTAGCATGTGGGCAACTTCTGCTTTAATTCTAGTTATCTGTTTACGTTGTTGCATTTAGTTAATTCCACACTAACAAAATGTGATGATACCTTGGCTGGTTTATTAGGTGAGTTTCTTCCCTCTGCATTTTAGTGTTGGCTATTTCCTATCTGGTGTTAGTGCTGACTGCACTAGCAGGCAGAGGCTCTCTTTCCTCCAAATTCATTCTGCACTACACCAACTTTTATCATTGTAATGTTTCATTGCAAATGTCCGAGTTTACAGCCCTAAGGGACAAGATCTTTTTTCTTGTATCTCCTGTATCAGAAAATATGGTGCAAACGTACTTTGATGATTTCACATAGACTCTGATCGTATTTCTATCATTGCTCTTGTAGTCCGGAAAGAATACTTTTCTAGAGAAGTGCTTCTCAATTCTTTTAAAAGTTGGTATCACTTTAAAAGAAGTGAAACTGTAACAGGAAATAACACCCATGACTCTATAAGCCAAGCCTTTTGCTCCGCCCTTCACCTCACTGACTGACACTGCCAATCACAAACTGAAGCAGAAACACAGTGATTCACTCCAAGTAGCTCCGACACTCAAACCGTCCAGAAGTCGTCATCCACATAATTATACGAGCTTCTCATTGTCTCCCTTGCTCAGTCATTCCACGCTCTCTACCACCGTGACCTGGAAAATCAGAGCGGGG
The DNA here is from genome assembly GCF_000317375.1 of Microtus ochrogaster. Lineage (NCBI taxonomy): Eukaryota > Metazoa > Chordata > Mammalia > Rodentia > Cricetidae > Microtus > Microtus ochrogaster. Next base: position 62,879,974 of record NC_022031.1, on the reverse strand, counting down.
CTATAAAGCAAACCGCAAATGGAATGCTCTGGAAGACGCACCGCTTCTCCACGTCCTTCCCTGCCAGCCTGGACTGCCGCTTATGTCTGGGTGCTCCTTCTATCAAACTTCTGTCTTGTATCAATTTTTAGCAGCGTGGATAATTTATTGCATCTAGGATGATAGAGAACCAGCTTTATCCATCGTTCAGCTTGCAAAAGATGTGTGGCTTCAGCGCCTTAATGGTGTCATTTTGGCTGAATGCTATTAGCAGATTACCCCTGCCTAGGGCAGTGGAGCATGTGTGGCAGAGAGATAACCTTGTGTTCGTAATTTAATATTAACTGTTTTCTCCATAGTACCTCTTTCCAGTACATTAACAACAAACCAATATGGCCTTGTCCCCTGCGGTCGTAGTCCTCAGCAGGAAAAAAAAAAAAAAAAAAAAAAAAAAAGGATTACACGATTGCAAGTTCCTGAAGATTCCAGTGTAGTATTACAAATCACTCAACACCCGCGCTGCAGAAACGAAAAATAAACAGGCTTAGATTCAATCAAATTTAATTCCTCCAATTTAGCTTACCGCACTTCAAAGGGTGCTCTTATTAATATCTCGGTGAACAAATTTAACAGCCACTTTCCCCTCCTTATACAAAAGCCTCCAGTTGTGTTCAACATATAGTGAGATCAAGAAACTGTTTTACTTTTTTATTTTATTTTATTTTTAGCAAGTACTTTGTCACAGTTTGATATAAAAGTGTAAGCCATTTACAGAAAACTCTTTATGGAATTTTCATCCTATTCCATTCCCGGGAGCTAAATTTATATCCTGCATTAGCTATCATAGCATGGGAGTATTAGTCTTCTCCCTCTGCAAGCAGTTCAGGGCAGTCGGAATCCCTATCGCTTGCCACCACTCACATACACGGGCATTATGAATTTATCTCATCTTCGGCAGCAAGTGCCAGGCCCGATTCATTCCTTTAGGCTACTTTACTAATAACCTATTCCTTATCAGGGCCTCTCCACCTCAGCTTGTGATCAAAGACCCAATTAATGGGACGGAGAAAGGTGAAGCATTCAAAGAATGGAGACAGCTGTTTTTCTCTGTTAGAGAAAATCCATTTGTATTGTTATCGCGCACGCTTGTTCCATGGCTCCTGTTTAATTCAGTCCTCCTTCTATTCCTGCTGCTGATTTAAAAAAAAAAAAAGGCACAATGAAGGCTGAAGAGAATGGCAGAAACATCGCTGTGTTTCAACTCAGTCGGGGAGTTATCAACTGGAAAGCAAAATACAAGGTGATAAAAAGAGGAGATGTCTAACAGAGACCACATCAAAAAGAATTTAGATTTCGCAAGCAGTATTTTCTAGCCATCATTCTGGGACTTTTTTGTTTTTTTTTATTATTGTTGTCGTTCAGTCTCTTCCCTAATATCGCATGGCTCAGCTGTCTATTTCAGTAAAGCAGACATTGATAATATCTGGAGTTCCACATCAGTTGAAAAGTAATTAAGGCAAAGAGTAATCATAATTGCCCCGCGAGCACATTTTTATGAACGTTGTGCACGTCTTACCTCAGGGTCTGTTTTTCATCTGACCTTAAGGAGGCTATTTCTCCTCTAGTGGTACTGTTTCTCCTACACTAATTTTTAGCCTCTTTTTCTGCCTTATAAACATTTTAAGCATTTCCTCCCCTCAAGGACATGAATGCCTTTCTTACCTGAGCACCCTCCAACATGAAAATATTTTTATCAGTGATTCTCAGGGAAGAAAAACAAATGCCTGACCACAGTCATGTAATTCCTCCGCTAAGAATTTAGCTGGTCCCTCAGTGCTCTGTCTTTGCTGCTTGGCAATGGAGCAGGAACTTTGGCTTTAAAGTTAATGCTTCTCCGTCTAAATTTCCTCTTAATAAAGCAGGTCAGATGCAGAACTGGAAGAGAAACAAAGACAGCCCTTTGCTCAGACTGCTGTGGAACGCCTTTCCTTGTAAGGCTCTAAACCCTGGATTGCTTTTGGTTGTGTCGGATAAGAGAAGAAACATGTATATTGTTTTTCTCCCCTCAGGAGAATTCCCTTGGAAAGCTAGAATGAGAACCACATATTTGAATTCCTGCCTGAACACATATAACTAGCAAAATAAACATGTACAAAGCTGTAGTATATGCAATGAATAGAGACAGTAGAATCTTAAAGAGCTGTTCTCCAGGCTGATAGCTCACAGGGGATTCCAAAATGTGTGTGTGTGTGTGTGTGTGTGTGTGTGTGTGTGTGTGTGTAGCATTATGCATTTGCCTGCAAAATGAACATTTAAAACAAGATTTGGGGGGGTGAATAAAGATAATCTGCATCCAACATTATTTTTTTTATTATTTTTTCTTGTTTTCAGCCTTTAGAAACAAACAAAATCTTTAATTGGCCTTTTATGTCTATATTGTAAGAAAATAAAACTTCCTTTATTTGAAGGCTGTAGGCCAATATGCCACTTTCTTGCCTTGAATCTAGTCCAAGTAAATATAAAATAAACACAGATCACCTTTCTAAAATGACACAAAATAGTAAGAGTAGAGCTATCAATAATTTCTGGTAGGCATACAGAAGTGCTGCAAAAGGGAAACTGTATAAAACTCTGCATGTTTTTAGCCTTATCTTTATGGAAACAATATATATACTAACTTTTCTCTAGAAATCAGAATTACAGAATTTTTTTCTTACTAGAAGGATTTTCTTACTAGAAGGATTATGCTTCACATAAGACACCTAGTATTTGTTGACTGTTTGAACAAATATGTAAGACAGTTTTTGAATATTTGACTTATATTTTATGCCACAACATTTTATGTTTAATTTTAGTTCATGAATGTGACTTGAATCAGTTGTATAAGCCCCTTTCATCTTTTTCCGAGTTCTATTTGAGACTACGCTCCTTTAGCTGGACACGGTGGCTCAGAACTATAATCCTAGCACTTGGGAGGCCTCAGTAATAGGACTGAGAACACTAAACCAATGCTATAAAATAAAACCCTGTCTTAAACAAACAATCAAAAATAGTACATTATAGTTTAATGTTAAATGTGAACACTGAGAATAAAATTAAAAGTATATAAATACAGTGTGTTTTTATGTGGTATTTTAAATTCATTCTTTGAAGATTTCATAAATGATAAAATTCATCACAAACATATCCAAATCCAGTTTCCCCTAGGACACTGCCTCGGTAAATAAATGTCACTCTTGAAAGAACTTACTGACTATAATTACTGCTGCCCATACACACAGAGCTATGAGACCAGGTACTGGGCCATGGGCATCCTATCAGGGGCCATGAATCCATGTGTACAACAGCCACGTCAACTCCAGAAAACAGTACTTTACAGCTTGCCTCTCCAACCCTTGGCCTACATCCTTTCTCCATCCTCTTTTGCGGTGTCCTCTGAATCTTGGAAGGGGAAGGATAGAGCTTCTGCCTCTATGTCTGCCATAGATGGGCCCTCACAGCCCCTCACTACTCTGAGAAGTTATAACTCTGCAAAAGGAAGCTTCGCTGGCCAGAGCTGAGAGCAATGGATAGAAATGTAAGTATTAGGACGAGAGTTTGACAGCATGACAAGTCAGAAAAATAGCAGCAGTAGGTCCGTTCCCCTTACACACATGTGTGTGCACACGCTCACACACACACACACACACACACACGTACACACACACGCACGGACGCACACATACACCTAGAACCCATGGTCTTCCCAGTCAGAAGATGTTGGTATCTTTGTTGTTTTGTTTTACTATTCTCCTGTCAACAAGCCTCCAATCCAACCAGAATGTAATTGGTCACTCCCGTAATAGTCAAGCCACTATGGTGTCCCTAGAAGGACACTTTGTGCTACACACAGATCCAGGACTGACTAGGACCATTGGCGGCTTTTCTCCTCCATTAGCCGCCATGGTATCTTCCAGGACTATGAAAGCTTCCCAGCTGGGAGAGAGTTTCCTGCTCAGTCTGACATCGGTTTCCTCTTGAACTGAAACCACACTGTGTTGGGTCTTCAGCACAAAAGTCTTAGCAGCTTGTGATGTTGGACAACCCAGAACAATGGCAATAGCCTGTCTTATTTTACATGCTTCTGGGCCTCCCCAAACAATGACTCCTAAGAAGGTAACCCATGTCTGGTGTAATGCATTAACAATGCTAGATTCATTTATTACAAATGTTTAAACAGACAGGACATTCCAAAGAACACAACAAGAATATGAATATGTTCTAGAAAAATAAAAATAAGTCATTTCCTTCTTAGGACTGGCTCCAAATATCTGGGGTTTCATTTACTTGCAAGTCCTCTCTTCTATGGTGACCAAAGAGACAAGAGTGGGCTTCTGAGATGAATATAGCACATATTAGTCATTTTTATGTACAGGAAATTGACTAACAAGAGGAGCTTGGAGTTTGCAACAATAAAGGCATTTTTTCTTTAAAGTTAGATATTTATATACTGCTATCACTGTGTATTTTTACTTCTATCTGAATCAATTACATTTCCTTGTGACCACCACACAGTTATTTCATATATTTTATATACAGTTATTTTATATATTTTATACATAGTTATTTTATATATTTTATATACTGCTATCACTGTGTATTTTTACTTCTATCTGAATCAATTACATTTCCTTGTGACCACCACACAGTTATTTTAGTTGAGCACATTTCTAGCAAATTATTCTGTTCTCTTGAAGAGCCTAAATTTGTTCTAGAGACTTCTATACCCAGTATACATTTCCATATACATACTCAGGGTCCTTTATATTTAAAGACACCATGTGTTTATAACTGCTTGATTTTAATAAAAAAAATGTGTGTCACACAACCATCCTATTTCATCTGGCAACAGGCATGGAGAAGATTTCTTCCTACACACAATCTGTCCGATGTCAAAGATTCTATCTTCTGTTCAAAGAGACTAGTGTAAACTTTAGGGAGGAGAAGAGCTAACTCTCCACATTATCAAAGCCTGGGAAGCCCCAGTTCTACCAGGAGAGCCTCAGCTGTCCAGTGACAGGCAGCTGTCTGTGCTTAGTCCTGCCAGACTAAGAGGAGAAAACTGTGCTTGTGGTTCCCCAGTCTAGACTACAGAGAGAGGCCTTGGCTCATTTGTTCCCAGCCATTGGACTGCCTGAGTCTCACCAGCCTTGCCCTTCACTACTGGCTCATACTGTACTTTTGAGAATATCAGAAAATATTAGAATAAGGTACTATTACTCAAAAGAGCTTTTGTTTTTCAGTTTTATATGCCAGAGACATGTCCTATCCTGGTTGTGTCAGAATAAAATAATCTTCTACAGCCTTTAAAACATCTTCACATAGAATACACAATTTGTATCTATCACATGATCTTTCAAGCACATCCTTGTAGAGTTCACAATTGCACACGCATGTGTGGAATGATACTGAGTTCATGCCTCTTCAGCCTTCTCCAGAGTCTTCCATCGCTCAACTCTTTCATCTGCGAGGATTGTTGTTGTCTTCTTTAAAAAAATATTTTAATGGTATTCTTCTCTCATATATTGCATCCCAACCACAGTTTCCTCTTCCTCCTCTCTACCAATTCCTCTCCTACATCCCCTCTCCCCATCCACTCTTCGTCCATTTCCCTTCAGAGGAGGGCAGGCCTCCCATAGATATCAACCAAACATGGCATATCACATTCCAGTAAGATTAGGTACCTCCCCTGGATGAAGCTACTCAGTGTGGGGAAAGGGTTGCTAAAGCAGACGAAATAGGAGAGACAGTTCCTGCTTCCACTGTTAGGAGTCCCACAAGAAGACCAAGCTACACAACTGGAACACATTTGCAGAGGGCTCACAATTCATCCTGGTTGCTGGTTCAGTCTCTGTGAGTCCCTATGATCCTAGGCTCTCTGTCTTGTTTTTAATAAAGATGAAAACTTTACTCTTTTTAATCAAGTGTGAGACTAGCTTTAGTTTCAACGTACCTATATTTTCATAACAAATTCAAAATATCTAACAAGACTAGTTTTTTTTTTTAGCAGATTTTCCCTCAGTGGTTAAGAGCACTGGCTGCTCTTCCAAAGGTCCTGAGTTCAATTCCCAGCAGCCACATGGTGGCTCACAACCATCTGCAATGAGATCTGGTGCCCTCTTCTGGCCTGAAGGCATACCTTCAGACAGAATACTGAGAATATTGTATACATAATAAATAAATTGATTTTTTTAATCTATAAAAGAAGAAAAATCTGTGTAATTTCTGAGAATAATGTAGAAAGGCCCATTAGTAAGTTGTGCACATATCACTTGGCCCAGAAGTTGAAGTTTTTGATCGTTAACCTAGAGATAAGTAGGCATAAAAAGACGTATATATATAAGTTTATGCGCTATAAGAGGAGGCACTCCAAACTGTTTAAGTACTCTTCATTAATGGATTCATTAAATTAATTGCGTAGATCCACTTGGTAATAAGCAGGCTTCAGAAAGGAGAAATTGTGATAGTAGTTATAAATCAGCAGAGAATTTCAGGATTCATTTACACATCCATTTTTTCATGTGTTTATTGTTACAATAAATATCTTTCGAGTGCCTAAACCATGATAAACACTTTTCTAGCTATGAAAGTGATGCTACAGTGGGAACGATAATTAGATTCTCTGCTATGTCAATCTTATGTGTCACGAGAAATCTGCGAATTAATAATAATATAAGATGCTGCGCAGTGATGTGGTGAAGGAAAAATGAGACAGAGTGAGAGAGCTGAGAGGGGCTGAAACAACACTCTTCTGGGGAAAAACGCTTCATCTGAGAAGGCCCTGACATTAAATCAGGCAGTGGACAGTAAGGAGAAAAATGGGAGAGAGAACCAATTCAAAGGTCAGGAAAAGTCCTGTATTGGGAGCTTATAGAAGAGGCTTAGAGGGGGAACAGAAAGACAGGATGGAAAGGACCTTAAAGAATTTGTTGTATTTTATTAGACTTTAATATTTTTTTGGAATTTCCTACATGAGTACCATACTTATATCACTTTCACCCCATATTATCCCCATCCCAGTTTCTTGCATGTCCCCTACTTTTTCTCAACTTTGTGACCTTTCCTTTAACATATATATATATATATATATATATATATATATGTATCAGCATATATATGCTGGAATTATTTAGTGTTTATTATTAGCATTTATTATTCTTTAATATATATGCTGAATTTATTTAGTGTTGCTTATACGAGCATGTGTTCAAGAGTGACCTCTTGAGATTGGATAACCTTTTGGGTGCTATTCTCTGAACTTATTTTCCCTTTCATAGAAGTCATTAATTATCTGTTGCCCTTTATCTAGGGAGATTTTTCCCATCTACAATGGGATGAATGTTAGTTGACATTGACGTTTGGTGTATTTTTTAACCAGGGAGATCAATCTGGCTTGAAAAGGCATGAAATAATCACAGTATGAAAAGACACAAACATTTTCAACTTTCTGGCAAAAGTTATATTGATTTTCCCCATTCACACAAGAGCCACAGGAAGCACAGGGGTACCCCGTGTCAGCACATCTTCAGCAACATCAGCAAGTGCAATTTTTGAACTAGTGTGTGATTTTATGGTTGCTAACTTGTGTGTTTGTGAGTGACGGTGGGGCAGTGTGGAGGAATGTGCCCGTGTGCACGCACGTCAAGTCACTGCTCCACTCAGTTTCACCTGTGACACTGAGCAGGGTCTCTCACAGAATCTGGAGCTGGGCACACAGCCAGCTAGCCCCAGTGTTGCTAGCATTTCTACCTCCATGCAGGGCTGTGTTTACAGGCAAGCACACACTATGTCCTGATTTCTACAAGGGAGCTTGTGGCTTGAATTCAGCCATACAAGCTTCTGAAACAATTGCTCCTACCTACTGAGCCATCTCTTCAGCCCCTGCCATGGTCTTTGAATTTTTATATTTTTCCATAAAAATAGAAATTTGTGAAAGTGAATGTTTTCTTTTGTAAACCTTCCATATTATAAACTATAATGTTACCAAATTAGTGTCTATTTTCTGTATGATACCCAGATCTTCTGTTCCATCATATAGGAAACCAAAGAAAGGATTTAGTGGTATGCTGAAACAAAGTCATTCTGACTCACAAAAGTCAACTGCAAAATTTCCATGGATTCGTAATCTAGTAGCTAAACCATTTGTGTTACAAAATACAATTATCAAATACTTTTCATCAGAGCTAATTTTTTAACATAGTCAATTTCCCATAACTCTAATCTAAGCAATCTCTTATTTTGAAGTACATGATAATTAAAATTAAATTATCGCCTCTGAAGCTCATTTGAAACATTCCTAATTCTTCCATCTAATCACTCTGTTAGAAACTCAGTCACAATGTGTCGTAGAAGGAATGGGTGTTTTTCTCTTCTTTTCTTTTTGTTTTCTTAAGTACTTTCAAAGGAGAAGAAAAGGGTTCAAAGGTCTTGGTTCAGTATATAGTTCCCTTTTGCTGCATATATTTCTGTGTTCTGCCCCTGCCATTGCTACTTGAAGGGTGTATTACCTTTTAGACTTTGCTTCTCTGTGTCTTTTAGAGCCAGTGTGATGATAAGTAGGGAAAACAAAGCAAAGCAAATAAAATAAACAAAAAGAAAACCCAGGTTGTTACTGTTGATGTTCTAGGGTTACTCAGGATAGGAAAACAGGCCAGAACCAGGAACCAAGACCCTTATTCTCCTGGTATATTGCCAAAGTATATGGTTAAAGATTCAGAGTCTAGAGGATTTGGCTGTATTTAGCAATATCTTGGCTCAGCAATTAAGAGCACTATCTGCTCTTCCAAAGGTGCTGAGTTCAGTTCCCAGCAACTACATGGTGGCTCAGAACCATCTGTAATGAGATCTGGTGCCCTCTTGAGGAAGAGATGTGGTCAATCATCCTCATCAACTTAGACCATGAAACCCAATAAGGACAAGTTCAACAGAAACATCATATTTGAACTGCCCATACATGCTTCAGCATTGCCAGCATAAATTTCATGATTTTTCATCTCTTATTTTCCAAAATCCAAATTGTAAGAGAACAAACCTTTGTTATTTGGGAATATGACCCTATTTAGACAACAAAGAATTTACAGGTGTAATCACATTTAGGTTAATTATGCTCAGTGAGAACCGCCTCTCAACCTAGTGGCAAGTCAGTTTATTTACAGGAAAAGGGAGAGTGTTTGACAGATAGGCAAGGAGAGAGGGAGAAGACACATAGACACTACCCTCTGATAAGAAAGGGGAGCTACAGTGACGCATCCACAAGCCAAACACCAAGAATGCTTGACCAACCCGAGAAACAAAGACTCCACAAGGCAAAGTTTCCTGATAGATAACTCAAGTCTGCCTTCTGTGAACACCAAAATGCTTGACTTTAAACCGTCAAATTTGTGGTTGCTTCTTACAGGAGTAATAAGCAACTAGTAAGCTCAACGACTTCTTGTGTTTTCTTCATGAGGAGATCAATAAATTCCCAAATCTAAAACCAGGGCTCCCTTTTCTCAGAGCATCCTCTCCCAAGGAACGTGACAAGAGATTTTATGAATTAGATTATCCTGACAGCTTCATGTATTATAAATAACTAACAACTTGAATGCAAACATATTTGTCAGAAAACTGTTTCATCACCCCGTGTTAAACATCACTTTCAAGTCAGTGCTGACACAGATAGAACAAAGAAGAAGCAAAATGGAAGTCTATTTTGGTGTTCTGGGGGCAATAAAAGCAAGATAAAGGTTTATTTGTTGAAGTATAGTGAAACAGTCGAAGTATAGTAAAAAAATGTTTTTACAAAATCCAGAGGACACAGAATAAGCAATGAACAGCACACTAGCATTAATTTCTAATAACTAACAAGGCCAGGGTAGCTGGACTGGTCCCCTCTCAGTTTCCTTACAGAATTAGACTACCGAGGAACTCTTGTAGTAGACATTATAGTCAAGCATTAGAAAAATACTTAATTGGAGCCCATGATATCTTGCTTTAAGACTGAAGTAAAATTGACTGGCTCACAAAACCCTTCACATAAATGGGAAGTGGGTGAGAGGAATATAAACAGGAAAAATGATGGACAGTAAGAGACCTAGTGAGCGATAGGCATCCAGTGGTGAGTCAAAGACTCAGGCTTAGATTGAGTTCCGTTTACTACCAACTGTAAAGTTTAGAAGAATAGCTTCCATTTGTTGGGGTCATTAAACCACTGCCAGATACTGATTAGTGAAATCCTTGATCCCCAAGGTAATCTTGTGGGCTCACTAAGGTAGCAAACACAGGCAATATAGAAGATATTTTTTTTTTTGTCATGGATAGAAGCGAAAAGGAAGTTCTGGGGTGAGGGGATGTCTGGTAGAGGGTTAGAGCGGCAGGAGAGTTAGTACATAATCATTAGCAAAGCAATACACAATGGTGCTAAAACCTAAACAATGATTTTGTAAGGATTTAGCAACCATCAATTGTCTTCCAGTGTTAGCACAGCTCTGTAGCTGTGTGAACAAAGTCAGATAGAAAACAAAGAAGTGGCATTCCACCACTGGTTTGCCTCATTAATTTAACAATCCATGAGACTCTTTACAATGTGTGTACCTAGTCAAGACTTTCTAATGGATTAAAATGTAATTATTGCTGGCATATGGCTTAAAGAAATAAATAGCATGGCCTTCTGGTGGACAAGGATGCTGTAATCAGTACTGTATAGATTGACTTAACACAAGAATCTGTTCAGGGTATATATGTTGAATGTGGATTCTACAAATATCTACTGAGAAAATGTATGATAACCACTTACTTAGGAGCAGACATTTATCAGAGAGCAAAATGTAGGAACATACTCCCATGACATTCATATTGTAAAGAGGTCTAAAGGACAGGCAATTTCAGGAGAACAATGGAGAAGAGGTGACAGGATGGGACAGAGTATGTCAGGGAGGGCTGCGCTATGAAACAGAACATTTAATGGAAAAGTAAGTTGGGAAGTAAAGCACACATAGAGCTTTGGTAGTTATTTTTCAAGAACACGGTAGTCATCATTACTAAATCTGTGGAGTTCTTGCATGTTTTTGTGTGTACAGGAAACAGCTAGGAGTCCAACATGAAGGTAGAACAACAGTTTTTTTTCTCTGAAATCATCAAAGAAATAGTGAAGATGGTTTTATTATTATCTGTTTTCAAATTATTTGAGCCATGATCCAAGTACAACTACTCAGGGAAAGAAGTTTAAGAACTTGGAAATAACTGAAACATGAAACTATTGGTTCTTATGCCCACAATTAATTCAATTGAATCTACCCATCCTTATCTGGTCTTGGGTACTCACTTATGGGAAAAATATATTCACCTAGAATTTTTTAAGTATTAAACTTACAGGTTTTTAGTTTTTTTTTTTCTTTCTTTTTTTGCGCATGCCATGTGGAGTCCCTGGAATCACAGTCATGAAACATCTGGTTGTAGGGGAAACAAAACTTAGAATAACAAAAGCCCAAGAATGTATTTTAGCTCTGACACTGGCCCATAGCATAAGCCAGGCATAGAACTCAGCATGCATCACGGCAAGATCCGAGGAGAGAGGGACAGCCTAGGCCACTGACTGCATGCATCAGCCAACACTCTAAGAAAGAATGAGGCTTGTCTCCAGTAGCGAAAGTGCTACTTCTAAGACTAGTCATAACTGGTTCTCTGAGTCATAAAACATATTTTCAGGGTTCCAAGACCAAAGAAACTGTGCTATTAGTATGCACACTTGAGACCAAGTTTTGAGCTTTTTGAGAAAACTACTACCAGCCCAATGTCTTGTCTTCTCAGTTAGCTGAGCCGGTTCTCTGCCTCTAACCCATTCAGATGTGTCTCACTTCAGCCCCATGCTCCCTAACTACTACATCTGAGGGACAAAGAGCAATTTGATGGGCTGCCATTCCTTTGCTTCTTCATCTCTTATCTATATTAATGTCACACACACACACACACACACACACACACACACACACACACACACCTGCTAAGCAACTGTAGCGATTTTTGGTAGGTTGTAGAAAAATAAGGCTCAAAATCAAATTGCCTTTGCCCCAACCCCTCACTGAATTTACAGTAATTAAAAACAAAATTAAAATAAAAATTACAGTAAACAACTGCGATTTTGTTCCCCACTCTATGCTGAACTATGTCATAAACTTTTTTTTCACTTAATTATAGAAAAAGGTTTTTTTTTTTTCATTTCACAGAAAAAGGAATAGAAAATAAAGTTGTTAAGTTGCTTGTTCAAGATTCAGTGACAGATAACCGAGCCCCAGGCTCATCCAGGAAATCTAAGAATTGGGTTCAAGTTTCTCTCATCCTGAGCCATGGCAGCCTCCATGTTCTGCTTTCCATGAAGAACTGTTTTGCTAGGATTGGAGAATCTAAAACAGAGCAACTTCCATCACCTTCCCCAAAGACCACTATCTGTGGTTATTTGAGGAACAGCAGGAAGGAAATGGAATCTCTCTGTGCAGTCCAGGCTGGCCTCAAACTTGTGATCCTCCTGTCTGTTTCTCTTCCATTTACGGGAGTTATAGGTGTGCAACACTGTTTGTAAGCTGTAAGCTGTGGGTGTTGTTACAACCTTTGCAAATGTATTGAATATTTGTGTATTCATGATTCGTGTCAATGTTGTGCACAAATAAGTTCCCTGAATGAATTGATCCTACACCCATAATAAATGTCTGGGAAAAAAAGAAATTGTAGAATCTCACCTGAGGTTGAATTGCTCCTAAGTGATAAGTAGAGCATTTTAAAAAATTCACATTTTTATCATCATATTTCACACTACCCCAGTTCTCCAGTTCTTCCTTAATCCTCTCCACCTCCTTACCCTTACCTACCCAATTTTATC
>NC_022031.1:62865801-62867003 GCF_000317375.1 Microtus ochrogaster | reverse complement strand
CTCTCTCTCTCTCTCTCTCTCTCTCTCTCTCTCTCTCTCTCTCTCTCTCTCTCTCTCTCATATTTTCTCTCTCTCCCCAAAAGTAAAACAATAACTAAGAGTTTTAGCAGGAAGTAGAGCTGTAAGCAATGCCTTGCTCCACCAGGCTGTGCCACCTTTTGTGGGAAGCTCAACAGTGAGACAACTCTGCCCCCCTCCACCCAGGGTTTTCCTCTAGGGATTCCTGGGGGGAGATTCCAAGTGGTAGAGAAAAGAAGGAGTCACTAACAAATTGCTTTGCTGAGGAAACCATCGTCTCTTCCCTGTTGCTTTATGTGTACCAAGACATGGCCTCAACTCTGTGTCCCGTCCCTTTGTCTCCCAGGTGTAGTATGCCAGAAGGCTTAAGGAAAGGAGCCACACAGTGCTAGTTGAGGAAGCCCTGTCTTCCACTAAGAGCTGAGTGAGCCCAGAGATATTTAGAATGCTTGGACCTCAGCTTCTTCATCTATAATATGGAATGACAACAGCAATTGTAACATATACAGCAATACAAACAGAAAATTCTATTAAAACACTGTACATTCTGTGGAATTGAACTAGATAAAAACAATTACCATGGAAGTACACACCAAATAAACATTAGGTGTTGTTATACCATGCTATAATTATTCGTTATCTGTATTCCCAGGTGAACAATCAACTTTCTGCAGTCCCCGTGTTTGACAACTAGCAATCACTCAGAAAATATCATTAAATGAATGTCTTCCTTTTCCTTTAGGAGAAATTCCTACACACGCTTCTTTTAGAAGTCCGTCTCTCCCCAAGAGCTCACAGTGTTACTCTTAATGATTCAAGTGGAGGCACCAACACAAAAGCAACCCCGGTATGCATTGTGCCTTGGTGAACCGCACAGCCTGCGCCGTGTCTGCACGCGTGTGAACTGCAGGCTTTCCTTCTCCACAATTTCTCTTTAACTGCTGCTGCGTCGTGTACAATGTGCCTGTTGAGTGCAGTCTGGAAACGCAGAACGAATGGAGATAATTTAGCACATTATTTGTAGAATATAAAAGGTAATTCCCGCATTCCATTCCAGATGTCTACACAAAGTGAGTACTTTTTCTCCTAGGACATGCTTGTCAATAAATGCAATTTTAGTTGGAGAAAATGCTATTTTCTCTGCATATATATATATATATATATATATATATATATATATATAT
>NC_022031.1:62839533-62865701 GCF_000317375.1 Microtus ochrogaster | reverse complement strand
ATCTTTCTATACTTGTTTTTCACAGAGGAGTGATAATCCCCAGGTAAAATTATGGGAGATGCCAGGTCTAGAGATTTGTTCCTAACAAGTTGAGAAACATTAAAGTTACCATCTTAATATTGCCTTTAAAACAAGTCCCTGAAATGGGACAAAAAAGTGTAAAAAAGTCTCCTTTCTCCCAGCCATTTGTCATATCTTGTGGCTCACCCCAGGCTTTTGTCAGACTTTACTTACTGACCTCTGCTGACCCCTGAAAAATGGGATGAAACTGTATTCTGTGCCATTTGAGGGTGCATGTGTGTATGTGTGTACATGTGTGTGTGTGTGTGTGTGTGTGTGTGTGCATGCATGCATGTGTGTGTGTGTGTGTGTATATGTGTTCAGAGCCCCTTTTCTTTAGGAAAGCAAGGTGGTGGAGAGAGAGCAAGCCATTAACTTTGCCTTAGCTTCATGCAGCATGACAAGGAAAGTTCCCAGACTCCATTGCACCTCGTCCACTGCCCTCACGGTTTCTGTACATACCTTCAGCCTTATTGTGAAAACTAAAACCAAAAAGCATCTTCTACTGGTCATCAGAATACTGCTTTTGACTAATTTTAATAGATATGAAGTGCAGATGCTTTTCAAAATTGCACTGTTTCTGTCATGTGGCCATTTACAAAGTTTATATAAACATTTTTGCTTGATATGATCTAATTTGATTATTTGAAATGCTGGACCTCTTCGATTGCAAGTGAACACTTAATCATTTGATTGTTTAAAGTGTCTTTTGCTATGTAACTTGGCTGGAAGATCTTTGGAACTAGTTCCAGAAGATTTTGATGTTTATAAGACACTAAAATTCAAAGACAGAAGTAACATGTGGCAATAATAGTCAGGGTGGATGTAGTTTAGAAAAATTAGCTTGCCAAAAGAATCTGCAAGCAATATTAACTATTTAGCAGATGAAGTTACAGAACGTAGAAGGCACAAGGAAGTACAGACAACCGCCTACATGTGCTCCTTGGGAGGGATGCCTGTGTACTCTCTTATCCTGAACTTACTACTGAAAATAGTTCTCACGCCTACAGTGTTGCTAGTAAATGAAGGGACGCAAAGGCCCTAGAATCTCCCAGTATCCCAGACTTCATTATCACTCTGGATTTAAAGGTCATGATAGAATTTTGTCACCTCAGATAGTGGATCATTGAAGGATGCTCTAACAAGGCAAGGCCAAGAATTCCTGAGGCAGGCGGAGCACCAAACTGAGACCACAACACCTTTAAGCAGATAGGTGCCCAACGGCAAACTATTGACTACAAAGATCCCATCAAATTCAGAGCTGAAGCCATCAAGGCTATCTACTTACTTCATTGCTTCATCCTATGCTTTGTCCCCAACACTATATCAGTGCATCTCACCTCAAATGCTAACTTCATCTCTTCCTCTTTCAGCTCATCTGGATCTCTCTCTCTTTCTCTCTGGTGAAATGTAATGGTGGTTACAGTCCACCATTGTAGGAAATGCTTAGAATCAGAAGTGAATTGGAGCTGTAGCAACAGAAGCATGTGTTGGCTCTACTCCTTGGGTAGGCTCTACTCTTGACTGCTTGGAGCTGTAGCAACAGAAGCACATGTTGGCTCTACTCCTTGCGTACTTGAGTACTCCTTGGCTCTACTCTTGATCCTTTGAAACAAATTAGTCCAATTTTTCTAAATCCAATTTCCCTCTAAGTTGTGGGACATCAGCAGCATGTAGCCAAAGTCTTCACCAGAGTGTGACAGAAATGGCCTCTAGCCCAGTTCTCAATAGACTGATTCATTCCCTCTGCAACTTTCTTAGCCTGGTCATCACTGACTGCATTATATCAACATCCGGGTCTTTAGAATTCTCACCAGGATAGCCTACTGAGATTTGTTTGTAATGTTCTAGGGTTCTTTTGCTCATACCCCCCATATCTTCCATATTCTCCGCTTAACCCAGTTCCAAAGGCCTAAAAGTATAGACACTTGATCATAGAAATGACTCAGTTTCTCAGTCAAGTACGTTTCTCATTATTGTGAGTATATACCTGACAAGAAGCAGCTTAGGGGAGAAAGGCTTTGCTTGGGCACATGGTTTGAGGGCACAGTTCATCAATCAGGCAGGGAAGGCATGACAACAGCCACCTGGTGGTGAGAAAACGCAGCAGTTGGTTGCACTGCAAAAATGGCAGGAAGCAGAAAGCCCAGGCTGCCTTCTTCCATCTCCTTGAAAGTGTTATCCTTCAGCATGGCTTGTGTGTATGATTACTTCTGTGTAAAACGTTCTTCTAGGCATTTTCAAACATGTAAGTGAACCCTTTCACTGAGCTCTATCTATATTCGCATATACTTGGGTATAATTGTTCTTTAGTTTTCAGTTTCTGCTGAAGTCTTTATCGTAGCTTACTGGCTTCAAATTTTTTTTTATCAGAAATCATAATGATATATGTATTTATTTGTTCCCTGATTAAGTATTATGACACAAATCTAAATTTAAATATTACCTTTGCTTTGAAAAAGGTTTTATACTACCAGAACTGAATACTGACCTCAGGTTTTCAGTTAGCATGAAAACCACAGAGCCTCAGGTCTCACGTTGAAGACCTCAGATCCCTAGGTCTCAGAGTGAAGGCCTCAGGTTCCCAGGTCTCAGCCTGAAAGGGTACTAGCCTTCAAGGGGTGATTAGGTCATTAACAATGGTAAGTATTTTTTTTAAGGGAGCAGAACATCTTTTATTTATTTTTTTTCATCATGTTTACCTCAGAACTGGCCAACAATGTTCCCTAAAAATAGCTGGAGAAAGGAGATGGGAGAAGGCTGGGTATTTTTCTTGGAGTGAGTGCTGCATATGATGGGATCACACTGGTTGCTGTAAGAGGTGGTTAGAAGGTGAGTTTGACACTTCCACTCCCTCCTTTGCCATGTGAGCTTCTTCCAGACCTGCTTGCTCTTCTGTTTTTCCTGCCATGCTAGAATGATGAAATCTTAGTTCTCACCCAGTTTTCTCACCAGATCCTGAACTTCCCAACCTTGAACAACTGTCACTCAGATACAATTCCTTCCTGATGTATCAGCCTCTTGCTTTTTGTCACATCCACTGGAAGTTGTCTAAGGTATCTGTTTGTTGTCAGGGTTTCTGTCCTGCCTGGGTCCTATAGTCATTAAGTCCCAAAGAAATCACACAGAGGTCTACATTAACTAAAGACTGATTGGGCCATTAGCTCAGGCTTCATATTAACTCTTATAATGTATATTAGGCCATTATTCTTGCCTATGTTAGCCACATGGCTCAGTACCTTTTTCAGCAAGGTGGTTACATCTTGCTTCTTCTGTGGCTGGTCAGGACTGCAGAGGAATGGACTTTCCTCTTCCCAGAATTCTGTTCTCATTGGCCTGCCTCTACTTCTTGTCTTGTTGTCCTGTCTATACTTCCTGCCTGGCTACTGGCCAATCAGTATCTATGTCAAATAATAAATTGACAGAATATAGACATTTGTCCCACACCATCTGTTTTCTGCTATCTCCAAAGCTGGATGCAGTATATGATACAGATGTATAAGTAAATGCTGGAAGTATGACCAAAAAAGACGAATGTAAAATGGGGACCAAAAAGTGATTTAACAAAATGCAAGGATATCTTACAGTCAAAAATCTGGTGATTCCCAAACATGAGCTGCATCAGAACTTCCCGAGGAGCTCTCTAAAACAGCATCTTGGGGTCCTTAAGGAAAATGCCCTTCTAATAACGTCCCAGGTGATCCTGAGTCTGTAGAACAGAGAACTACTCGGTAGAAGGCACTAACTGATACGTTTATGTACTCGAGCATGTCCAACTTCTTCATGTTGGGAGGAAGTAGAATACTGGAAGGGGGGTGTTTGTGGAAGGAAACAAACAGAAATGAAACAAAAATAACAGGCTGCTTGAAGCATAGTTTTCAAGCTAATCACTTCCATGCTGCTCACAACTGAAGAGAGATGCCAAAAATCACGGGAGGCCATTCAGCAGAGGATGGAGACAATAGGAGAGCCTATACAGCGGCAACATCCTCTGTGCTGACTGTACAGTGAAAATCACAAGAGGAAAAAGCCCAAGGCTTGTTAATGCAGAAAGATAACACCAAGGGTTGGTAACGTATGTTGGGAGCAGTGAGACCCCAGATCCTGAATTTCTTGTAATCCCCTGATCTGAGTGCCTACAGCTGCTCTGAGCACGAGACCTTCAGGAGTTCCTGATGGCAGGAGAGTGGTTTCTGGTGGGTTTGACTGGGGCGTGGCTATCTTTATATAATCTGCCCCTGAACACAATAAAGGGGGTATTCTTGGGGAATTCAAGGATGACCCGTGTCACTGTCTCTATGTCTGTGTGTGTTTGTGTATTTTAACCTCCAGCCTTCTTGCCCTAAGTTCGCAAACTGAGTGCCAGCGCACAGAGTGCAGACACGGGGGCGCGGTGCGTGGCAAACATATAACACCTACAACAGATAACCTATAACATCTCCACTGATGCCATCAGCTGCTGAAGTCTGCTATAATCAATAGTTTCACCGTAGGACAAACGAGTTTCTATGTGATGCTTCAGAAGAGATTCTACAGTACGCAGCCCAGCCTGTTACTTCTCAGTAAGTTAGTTAACATGCACTTGAAGAAGCAACTTACTGTGCCTTTGCCTTAATTTATTCCTTCACATTTAATATTTATGCTCTACTCTGAGTGTTCTGGCCCTTTAAGGGGGTCCTTTTCCTGGGCACAGGCAAGGAGTGTGGTGCACCGTGGAATGTTGCCGACCTGCTCACTTAAGAACCCCAGTACATCATTCTGCAATCACATCTCCTGGAATAATTTATACAATCAATTAAAAAGAATTATCAAGGGATGATTTGACAACGGTTGCCATGCCAACCAGTGAAGTAGACAGTGCCTCCATGTTTAAAGGCTGCACCTGGTGATGGATGTAGCAGATTTTAGGGACTCAGACAGAATCACAGATGTCCAAAGGTGTGGAGGGAACATGATTTAAAGCTTTGATGTTGTGCCATTTTTACTGGCAAAGGGGTGTTGATGGCATGTTGTTCACTTTCTCATTAAAATTCTGTCATTTTTCACAGTGTTCTGCATTCAGAGCTGAAAACCGAAGTGAGAATGCACTTTACAGACTGATAAAATATGATAGCAAAATGGATGATGTTCATTTGCAGGCTGAATTAATTTTTTTTAAAAAAAAGTTTGTGTCAGTGCATTTATGAAAAGCCTGTTAATCAGGCACAACTTCACCAGCCTTAATGGACATATTTTAAACACTTGTACATTAATAATTTAAATTTGGAATGGCTTCCAGTACATTGAGCTGAACAGTGTGCTCTCCACACTGTTGCCTGACTTCTTGAAGCCAACAGATCAGAGGAAATCACTAAGCGTTAAAGATGGCAAGAAAGACTACTGTTTTCTTCCCTCAGTTTTCTCAGAAACCTAGAAAAAAAAGCTACATATATTCGTGAGTAAAGACTCTATACTAACGATCAACAGAGAAGAGTGCATCGCTTATATCAAAGGGATTTGTGATTGACTGGCATGACATTGGCTTAGAATTGTAATGGCTATAAGATTAGGATTCACAGCCATTCTTCAACCACTTAACTCTACGACACTGGTGATTTATTTAACCCCGCTGCTCTTGATATCTATAAAATGGGAATAATAATGCCCACATCTTGAAGTAGTTATGAGGCTTAAGCAAGTTAGAATCAATATCAGCTTAGGTCAGCAACTGAAGTGAGTATTTATTATCTTGGTTATTGGTATTAGAATGTTCATCATTATTCTAAGATACAGCCTTTCCATAAATAGGAGAGCATCAGCTTAGGTACCCTATAGAATGAACAAATATAAAACAATGATGTTCTGAATGAACGAAGAAGTCAAAAGAAGTTACATTGGAATAAAACAATTTTATGGAAATTAAATGCAATGAAAAGTGGTGGGTACAGGCAAAAGAAGGAGAAAGTATGAGATCCCATTGAGTGTTGTTCCTCCAGCACCGCCTCCTTTCTAGGCTATACGTCATCCAAGTGAAGACTGCAGAAGGCAATGCTTTGCAGGCTATAAAGAAGCAACACAGACTTTTTCAAAATATCCAGTTCTCCAGAATAATACTTCAAGCCATTTTAGCCAGAAAAGATGATTGGCCTTTGAGCAGCTTAATCTGAGACTTGATCTCCAAAACTTGCTGCATTCTTTATCTCTATTCTCAAGAGTTCAGGGGCATCCCTCCCCACCGGAGGGAAAGCAGATGACACTAAAGGCTACATACCCTGGCTTGAGACTGAGCAGCCAAAGAAAAGAAAGCTTCCATGGTCACACCAGCACTCAGGAGGCAGAGGCAGGTGGATCTCTGTGAGTTCGAGGCCAACCTGGTCTACAAGAGCTAGTTCCAGAACAGGCTCTAAAACTACAGAGAAACCCTGACTCGAAAAAAAAAAAAAAAAAAAAAGCAAGCTTGGGGGAATTTTCAAGAACCTCGTGTCCAGGCACATACAGGGACAATGTGTACACATCCTGCTTCTCTTAAGAAGAAAGCTCAATGTGCATCATGGGATGATGTGTCCTACTTAGTAAATGTATGAAATAAAGAGATTTCTCCAGAAATCCTACTTACATCATTTCCCTTTTTCTTTTTGCTTCAACTTTGAGCAATTCCTTTATTTCCAGTATTACTTCTCTAAGATAGCCAAGATTCATATTTTCCCTTGATGTAAATATAAGAAAATCAATACCTTATTTTTGGTGCATGTCTTTGGTGGTATAAGATTTCTCTGTATAGAGCCCTTGTACAGGGAGTTTTCTTCCTAGATGATGGTTGCTTTTTCTGTGCTAATTGTCAATACCTTTTCGTGTTGGAAAAGAAACTTCACTCATTTATTGAATAAGCAAGCATTTACTGAAAACCTATGTAATGGGCACCAGTGCTATAAAGAGATGGAAGCCAAAGCTCCTGCCCTTGAGGAATAAGCATTTTAAAATAGAAACAGAGGAAGCTTGCAAACCAGATATTGATCCTCAGAGACCACTGCATTTTTGAATATTTAAAAGTATCTCCAAATATTCCAACAATTTGGGTCTTTTGTACTGGCAAACATTAGTGTTGTTTGTTTGTTTGTCTCTCACAGCTCCTTGGTAATGGTGAAAGGTTTGCTAACTCTGACAGGTAGAGGCAGGGCCTTTGGTAATTACACAGTCCTTTTCTTCCACCATCTTCCCCTTTCTTGCCCCTCACCCCTTTCTTATCCTTTAACCACCTGAACAGAGAAAGTGAGAAAAGGCATAAAGTTACATCCTGAAGTAAGATGCTCAGATCCTAAAACCAACCACTCAGACACGGAGGGATGTGCTGTAGCAAATCCTGGCTAATTCTGAGTGATGTGGCTGTTCTCGAATGGCCAGTCTCTGTTCAAGACAAGGAGAACATATCCATGACAGTCAGTGTATGTGGGAAGCTCTCCCCAATCAACTTGAAAGCTCTAGGCAAAGGGATTTCAAAACCAGTGGTTAAAGGGAATGAAAAACACACGTAAAGACAGATAAAATATGAGTTTACTTACAACTTCCTTTACAGCCAGCAGATGATGTGTCTTAAAGAGAGCCGAAGCACAGTGTTGCTAGCAATTTGCCCATAAGACAAAAGTAAGGCAAAATACTGGCAAAGATGGCGTCATCCAGACCCTATCTCCCCATCTCTCGGATTTGTTTCCTTTAAACTTCAGCATAACTTGGTGGGAAAGACTATGCTTAGCCATTGCTTGATCAATATGTCAACTTCTGTTTGATTTTTTTTCCCCCTCAGAGTAAGCTCACGAGGACTAAAAGCATCAACCCATTTTAAATGTCATACCAAGCACATCTGGAGAGCAACAAACGGGTTATTTTAATTTCCAAATTGTCTCTTAAACATTATGAGTCCAAATCATAACTTACTAAATACATTTTGCTTGCTTCCCTTGGCTGGTAAAAAAGCTGGAGCTTCCTGCTCAAGGTGAGCTTTGACATCTCCTGGATAAATAATAATTACCATCTTAATTTATATGCAGAATTTATTTTCTAAACTCTTTGTCTCTCAGTTGTTTTATTTGGTTTCTCCCACAGGCCCCCTTACAAGTGCAGTGTATCAAGTCTGTGCTTTCCATATATGGACACATTAAACCTTTATATTAAACCTGTCCATTTTTATTTGCTCTTTGGCTCTATTTACTTATCTGAAACTGATAATAGTAGTATTTGACTCATGGGTTTTCAGGAATATGTGATTGGTTTATAATAAATATAATATGTATTTATATAAGAACTTTCAGGATAGCATTCTTGTGATAGGATACTAGGTTCTCAGGCACCTCAGTCTGAAATGTGCACTCCTCTTGGTGTTAATGTCATCGTATACTATCTCCATTTTATACATGGACAAGGGAAGCTTGAAGATACTAAATAATATGTCGACTAAATAGTCTAGTGAAAATTTTAATCCAGATCTATTCAGCTAAAATACCTGCACCATTCCAACTTCCCAAGCCACTGAAGAGAAGAATATTTATCTAGTGATTTGACAAGTATTGAGCTCTTGACTTTTCGTGTTTCTAAATTTGACACTCTGGGTGTGTTTTTTTTTTTTTTTGAAAAGACACAAAAATAGTACTTTGAGAGACTCCCCCACCGAGGTAAAAAGTAATAATGCATATTAAACAATAAAATGACAGGTGATATGTATTGCAAGGCAGGACAAATTCATGTCTCAGTGAGTGACAGAGAGAACATGCGCAATGGGTAAGGAAATACTCCAGGTGCCCATGTATGTAAATAATACAGGAGAGAGTTGAAATTATTCTGACCACTGAAAATAAGCTTTAACAATGGCTATAACAACGCTGCTTCCCGGAGATCCTGATACAGTACAATCATGACAACATTATACCAAATAACACACTGTCTTTCTCCAGAGAGTATTGCAAATAATTGTTACCAAATATCGGAATCTCAGAGGCTGTGGCTCAATGGTAGGGCCCTGCTCTGTTCTCTAGCAGTAACAAACAGCAAACAGACAAACGGGTTAGAAGAAAGGTTTAAAAAGGGTGGGGGAGACTAGACTAAAGTAAACACTAGAAAAGAAGAAAAGATAAACAATAAATTGTTGGGAGCAGTGAATCCCCAGATCCTGAATTTCTTGTAAACAACTTGTTTTCCCCTGATCTGAGTGCCTACAACTTCTCTGAGCACTAGACCCTCAGGAGTTCCTGATGGCAGGGGAATGTTTTCTGGTGCATTTGGCTGGGGCGTGGCTATCCCTATATAAGCTGCTCCTGGACACAATAAAGGGGGCATTCTTGGGGCATTCTGACATCAAGGATGACCTGTGTCTCTGTCTCTGAGTCTTTGTGTGTTTAAATCTCCAGCCCCTTGCCCGATTCACAAACTGTATGGTGGCACAAAGAGCATGGACGGGCGTGGTGCACCACCATAAATGGTAGAAATTTCTTGCATAAATCAATGCCATGAGTGGTGGGACTAGACGGTCTTCTGTCATGCGTGCAGTCACTGGTAGAGCAGGGGGATTTGTGGACCAGGTACTCAGAGGCTGTCACCTAAGGCCCAGAAAGTTCACAGTGGGTGAGGAAGCAGAAACCATCCCATCAACATTCTGTCAAAGAAAATGATGTGGTTAAAAAGCCTGCTTGCCAACCTTCTTTTCTAACATTGTGGCATGGGGCCTAGAGGATGTAGTCAGGCCTGCCTACAATTTGTGACCATGGCTGTCCTCCAGACACCTGCAGCATCCTTGCTTTCAACAGAATTCATCATCCTCCACCAGACTCAGTACTCTCTCCTTGGCATAGTCCTGAAACAGTCATTTCCTCTCCTCTTCCTTTTCCCTCCCATCAAGTTCACAGTCATGACTACACAGTCATGCCAATTCCCCCTTGAACTTCTTCCTCCCTGGTCCTCTCTGTCCATCTCTTTGTGTACCTCAAGTCCCAATTAGCCTGATTTCAGGCCATCAAGAAGACCCTTTTCTAAAAGGCAAATGTGATTGTCTCTATTTGTGATAAAATCTGAACCCACACCACAGCCAACCATGTCCATCACTGGGCTTCTCCAGAGCTATTTTTATAGCATGAACAACTCATGCCAAAGTTGTGACCATGCTCCAAGAGGGCCACGTTTTGATGGCTGTTATGTTCATCCTGCTCGCTCAACCAGGCTGACCTGCCCCTGGTGGGCAGACTCCTGGCTACTTTTTGGATTCTTTTCTCATTGCTCATCTGGCTAACTGTGCATCTTTCATCTCTAACATACTTCAGTGATTGAATCTTTTTAGACTTTTTAAATTATATTTCAACTGATATTTTTTGCGTTCCTTCACCTTAGAGTTTTTGTTTATTCAAATATTGCACCCTTGCTATCTTGGAAAGTTTCTGAACTATTTTAGTTATTAATAACATTTATTGAAATATTTAATAAATTATGAAATTACACGTGTTATTTTATAAATACGTGTCCTGTGTATACTACAGTATGTATATATTTCTGTCTTTTCTTGTGACATTGTAAAACCTTTTCTCTCAGAAATATTCTGGCGAGAGGAGCATATTAGAACATCGTAATAAAATGAATTAGTCCCTAAATAACCCACTTGGATTATCAACTGAGGGACTCATCTCTGGTAAGGGCTATTTTCTCCCTTTCACTCACAGTATTTAACAAAGATTTAAAAAAAAAAAAGAGGCCAGAGGTCATGAATTTGGAGGAGACCCTGAGGGTGAATACCTGGATGAGGGTGAATACCTGGATGAGGGTGAATACCTGGATGAGGGTGAATACCTGGATGAGGGTGAATACCTGGAAAACGATGTGGGGAAGAAAGGTGAAATGAAGTAACTGCAGTTTAATTTCAAAATAAAACAATTTAAATGAACTTGTTCAAGGATATGTGAGTTGCTTAACCATAGCAATCTGAGTAAGTAAAGGCCCGTATGCTACTCCAGTCAACAGGTAAAGTCAGATTACTGCCTGAAAAAAACCTGAGTGTTCCCCTCTCAGAGATACAGGGAAATGATGTGGGGGTCTTCCTCTGGTAATTATAATGATCTTTGGACAGGAGGAGAAAGGTTGAAACAGTTTCCAAGGTCTTCTACCACGTTGCACACCGAAGGAAACCTTTCTCCAACTGGAATCATATCACACATGAGGGAGAGGATTCATTCTTGGTCAGCCTTTCCAGAAAAAGGACTTGACTTCAGGGAATTAGGTTCATCTGAAGAAAATGGAACAGAGTTGACCCAGTCCTGACAGAAATGCTCTGAAATCCATACCTCCCTGAGCCCCCCCCCCCCCCCCGGTTTCTCTGACTTCTGAGTTCTAAGAAATAAGTTCTTTTAAGAACTAATGTTGACCTTCATCAGGCGATGAAAGGAGACGGAGACCCACGTTGGAGCACTGGACAGAAATCT
Organism: Microtus ochrogaster; assembly: GCF_000317375.1. Taxonomy (NCBI): domain Eukaryota; kingdom Metazoa; phylum Chordata; class Mammalia; order Rodentia; family Cricetidae; genus Microtus; species Microtus ochrogaster. The sequence goes on along the minus strand of NC_022031.1, from coordinate 62,854,209 downwards.
CAAGGTCCAAGTCAGGAGCAGAAGGAGAAAGAGCGCGAGCAAGGAACTCAGGACCCCAAGGGGTGCACCTACACTCGGAGACAATGGGGATGTTCTATTGGGAACTCACCAAGGTCAGCTGGCCTGGGTCTGAAAAGGCCTGGGATGAGGCCAGACTTGCTGAACATAGCGGACAATGGGGACTACTGAGAACTCAAGAACAAGGGCAATGGGTCTCTGATCCTACTGCACGTAATGGCTTTGTGGGTGCCTAGGCTGCTTGGATGCTCACCTTACTAGAAATGGATGGAGGTGGGGGTTCCTTGGACTTCCCACAGGGCAGGGAACCCTGATTGCTCTTCGGGCTGAGGAGGGAGGGGAACTTGATTGGGGGAGGGGGAGGGAAATGGGAGGTGGTGGCGGGGAAGAGACGGAGATCTTTAATAAATAAATAAATAAAATCTAAAAAAAAAAAGAACTAATGTATTTTTTAAAGGATACACGAGGGTTCTTAGTCACTGGATAGCTCTTACAAAATAATATCATGATGAGTTAAGTGAAAATTAGAACCACGTGCCCAAAATTTCCCTGAAAAAATACACATATCCTTTAAAACGGAGGAGGAACGTGCCAGGAAAAAAGTATGTTTTTAATTTGTTTGAGTTGAAAACATTGGAAACATATTTCGAGAGGCTTGGCAGGGATTTTCCAAAAACCATTGGTTTTATCATAAACACTAAAAGATGTCTTTCTTTTGAGGAATGGCAGAGCTTAGCTGGTGCAGAATCTCCAGACCCTACCCCCATTTCCCTCAGCTATCATTATCTATTTCCACACTTCTGTGTTCTTACTTTGGGGCCAAAACTACATGATGTATAATAAATGGCATGGGACCAGAAAGGAAAGGACTTCATCTCTCTGCCTTCTCAATTCTGAGACAGAAAGAGGGGGTGATGTCAGAGCCAGAGCTAGGGCCATGTGCGAAGACAGCAGGGGCCATCTCTCTAACCCACACAATCAAGAGTTACGGATTGACATGAGGTACTGCGCGTTGCCTAATGTTGCCCCAGCTGAACGGTTGTATTTCCACCTCTGCCTGTTTCATTTTAAGTTTGTATGAGAAGAACAGTTCCAAAAGGATGTTTGTCAGAGGAACTTGAGGAAAATCTGTTGTTGGATGGCCATCATCTCCATTTGTCAGAGTAGATAAGATTCTCAAACCTGCAGCTTGTCCAGTTGGCCCTGAGATGAAAGCTTCCATATTTACGTTGCAGATCCTACACAGTTCTACCGAGCCGTAGAATGGAGGACTCAAAGAACGGCATCATTCAGGGGTGGTAAATGAATTGATGTGAATACTGGGGGTGCCTCACATGTGTTTAAGGGTGAAGGCTCTTTTAGGGGTATATTATGTGTGCTTAAGTGTGAAGGCTCTTTTAGGGGTAAAGATCAGGGACAAAAAGGGTCACTAATCACTAAGAAATATCTCTACTTTGTGACTTCAGGAATGTCTATACATAGAGTCCCAAACTCTCTGATTTAATTAAACGAGGAGCCTCAGAAGCCAAATCTATTTCCAATTATGACACCATGAATATGCGTGAAATATGCCAGCCCTAACTCTTTCCCCATCACATTGTCTTCAAAAGCAAGCAGCCCCCAGTCAAAGACCCTGGGGGCCCAGTAGCAATGTTTCAATTTTGTAATTTGTTTTCCTTTCATGCAACTTCTTGGGCTAGAAGTAAACATTTGATCCAATGGTAACCAATCACCAGAAGATCCAAAAAGCCTGCATGAAAGAAATCCTGGAATTTCTTCCTTATTCCCAAGAGCCTGGCTAAAACAACTAAGATGCCTTGATCATTTTTCTCGAGTCCCCAAATGAGCCAATCATTGTCCACAGCCACTGCTCAGCCTCTAGACATAAAGCTGGAACTGAAGAGGTGTGGTGACCCGTATCATACTGAAGCTTCTAAAACAGGACAGGTAAGCGAAGGGTGATGGGGTCGCATCACTTCCGAAGCACAGGAGCGGACCTCCCCTCTGGTACCTATGGACTTTCCCCTGGTCCCTACGTATAGAACAATGCCTAGGACCCACTTTCAGGACCCTTGGAATTTAAGGACCTAAAGTTCTTTGTTCCTCACAAGACTTTTGTTTCCATCCTGTGTAGATCTCAACTATAATGCCTTTTAGCTGATTTTCTTGTGGGGCTAGGAGGCTCTTAAATGACTTTTTTTTCATGACAGCATGCTTCCTAATAGAAGGTTTCTTGAAGTAAAGATGTCTGGTTGAGACCCTGGCGGCAGAGTCAATTGCAATTATCTTAAACTGTAAATATCCCTAAACCATTTCATTTATCACTGAGTTTTCATACACTATGAGGGAGTTTGTTTTAAAATGAGGACGTGTTGATATGAACCTCTAAACCTAAGTTCACAGCCAGAAATTGTAATTCTAGATCTAAATTACTTCTCTAGTTAGCTTTTAACCTGACTACTGAATTGACCCTTTACGTATAGTTGAAAAGAGTCAAATCTACTTCTTAAGTTTTCTGACACTAGCTGCTGATGGCAGAGGCCACCATAAATAAATACTCAGTTAATTTACTGAGGCAGAGCCACGTGGTCTGAATCCAGGATTCACATGCAGGAGTAAATTTCCTTTGCCATTGAGGCCCTGGGTTCTAATGGAACTGGTTCCTAGGAAAGCTCTGAATGGCCTATCCTCTGATTAGTAATTATAACCACTTAACTGCCTGTTTAACCAACGGTTAACTCAATGCCAACATGCTTTCAACACACACATGTGTGAAGCAAAGAGGCTGGTGGGTGTCTGAAGTTAGATGTCTTCATGTCTTCTGTTCTGAGCTTTTAGAAATAGAACGGGGGAAAATGAGACAAGTAAAAGAACTCTTAAATTGGCCCAGCACTTTACAGTTTGTAAGGTAGAATTGCCTAGAAAAATTTAAGACTACCAATGCCCATCACACCTTCAGATTTGTTAATTATGATCTGGGGATTAAGACTTTTGACGTTCCCCTATGTGATTCTAATTTATAGCATTTGGCAGGCTGTGATTTCTGTGGTCTCTACCCTACTGTCTAGACTATGTGAAGGCCAGCAGGCACTGTTCCATGGATTACATCAGAATTAACCAAGGAAATTTAGTGGCTCTGCAGTCAGCTATCCTGCATTGACATACTCATTAAAGGTTTGATAATATTTCTTGATTGGAAACACAAATAATGATCTTTCTGGTGGGGGATCTTTGGAATTTTTAGTAAAAATAGTCTTACCAGCAGTTTGGACAACAAATGTCTTTAAAGTGCTAGTGTTTTTTTTAATACATACTGTATATTTAGAGTCTTCACATACTTACCAGAGACATCATGCTTATAGGTTATCCTTGGTATCCAAAGTAAATTCATTTTCATGAGTTTAACTTAATTAAAAGAAACCATTGTTCAATATAAAGAATATACTCTTGGTTATTTTAATAGAATAAGAATGAAAAATAAACATTAATATTTTAATCAAGCTATTGCTGTGCATTCAGCTCTTTGAAGTTTGAGCTTTCTTTTTTATTGATGACTTATTATTTATTGTTATTATTGTTAGTTTTTGTTTTGTTACTATTAATGCATTTGAATCACCTTCATATTCAGAACCATTTATGGAATACAGTGGGGTGTGAGCTTGGTCATATTCTTGGAGTCTCATTCAGATCAGGTGGCATTCTCTGCATTACTCCAAACTGCATGGGAGTGTTCTTTCCAGGTGGGCCTTGCCCTGAGGAGCTCTGTTCTACAGCCAACGTTTTATTCCATTTTGACAGTAGATCGTTGGGCTCTAGGCTAGACCTGAAACAATGCCATCTACCTGGCATCAACTGATAAATGACTTATTCCTGCAAGGAGGAAGGATTCTCATACAGTAGGGTGTATTAAATTATATCAGGGAAGGCGGGTTCAAGACGTTATTGGAGATGTCGAATTCTGGAAAGAATGTAATTCCCTCACCTGGCCCCCTTCAAATGGTATAAATTGGTAAACTAGATGTCCAACAGTTAAATGATTGCCACCTGATGTCCTTTGGAATCAGAGATTAAAGTCAGAGGAGTCTTTAAATGTTTTATAAAGTATTGCTGATTATTATTTAACTCTATCATAAAACACATTGCAGCTCAATCATTTTATTATCCATTTTTCTCACTGTCTTTTCAAACTCCAGGCACATAGTGTCATGGCTTTTATCTTTGTCTTCCTAGTGACTAGCATAAAATTTGATCCAATAAAGGCAACCTATGGTAACACAATTAATGAATAACTTAATAGATGAACCAAAGCCAATTAACAGAATAGTTAGAAAGGATAATGTCAAAACCCGAAACCAGAGTTTAATCTGGGCCTCTGTTTCTTACTTCTGTGGCTATGGAAATGAGGATTTGAGTTTTCAGTCTGTAGCCGATAGTCAGTAATTTCTCACACAGTGTGTGCCCTGTTTTATATGGGAACTGGAGACAGCAAGAGGGGCTGGACGCTTGTTCTCTCTGAAGCTGCTGCTCCCAGTATAATGAGGAGGAAATGCTCCCCCCCCCCTCTCTCTCTCTCCTCCCTCTTTCCTGAGTGAGGAGGGTTAGCTAAAAACAAAAACAAAAACACAAAAGACAGTAAGTGATAAGAGACATCACAAGGCAGCAGCGCTTCCCATCAGGGCTCCTGGTGTCACACTGTCAGTGCACAGCTGTTTCTCCTCTAGATAACATTGTAAGGTGATGGAAACGGCACCATCGGAGCTTTGCATGATGTAAATAACTGACAGACTAAACTTGTGAATAAATAATAGTTCTTGAGAGAACCTGCCACATTCATTTCATTGGAAAGAAAGCATTCAATCTGTGAAGAATAAGACAATAAACCCACACAATGGCTCCACGTGGAGAATGACTTGGGGTTTATAGGCACTTTGTGTATGCAAAGTAAAGGTTTGGAAATACCTGAAACTTCATGTTCAAAGAACTCTTGTCTAAAATCAGTAAGTATTCAGTATTACTTATCCAAATAATTGTTTAAATTAGTAAAGTCAAAGGAAGAAAAAAACATTCAGATCTTTACTCACATAAACTCTGCAAATAATTTCAAATATTTTTTGGTCATGTTGTTTGTTCTCCATCAATAAAATTAGGTCTGTACTTAAGAGATTTTCTTTCTTTGTTTGCCTAATATTCTTTCAACAGATGTTTTAGAAAAAACAGAGATTCAAACCCAGATTTGAATTAGGGTTCTACTCCCTATTTCCTGTTACCTAAGCAACAATATCTGTTATATAGCAACATTACTGCTTTCCATAATGGAGTAGTATGACTATATCTAACAAAATATAACATATATTCAATGATGGTATTTATATAACTTAATAAATTACATACCATGTGAAAATATTTGAATCAATGCAAATGCTTTACAAATATAGACACTTTTTTCCATAATGAGGTCCTTAGATACTCCTTGGTATGCCAGATGATGGATGTTTGTTTGTTTGATTCTTGAGACCAGACCTCTGTCTGAAGTGGGGTCAGTGAAGATCTTTGACCATTCTTCAGGCTACCATTTTGTCTTGTTGACCCTGTCCTTTGCTTTACAGAAACTTTTCAGTTTCAGGAGGTCCCATTTATTAATTGTTTCTCTCAGTGTCTGTGTTGCTGGGATTCTATTTAGGAAATGGTTCCTTGTGCCAATGCGTTCATGTATACTTCCCACTTTCTCTTCTATAAGGTTCAGTGTGGCTGGCTTTATGTTGAAGTCTTTGATCTATTTGGACTTGAGTTTTGTGCATGATGATAGATATGGGACTATTTTCATTCTTCAACATGTTGATATCCAGTTATGCCAGCACCACTTGTTAAAGATGCTTTCTTTTTTCCATTTGATACTTTTTGCTTCTTTATCAAAGATCAGGTGTGCAAGGATGTGTGGATTGATATCCCATCTTCTATTCGGTTTCATCTTCTATTGGTCCTCCTGTCTGTTTTTATGCCAATACCAGGCTGTTTTCTGTACTGTAGCTCTCTAGTAGAGTTTGAAGTCAGGGACTGTGATGTCTCTAAAAGTTCTTTTATTGCACAGGATTTTTTTGGATATCCTGGGTTTTTTGCTTTTCCATATGAAGTTGAGTAGCGTTCTTTTGAGGTCTTTGAAGAATTTTACTGGAATTTTGATGGGCATTGGTTGACAAGGTCTCATGTTACCCAGGTTACCCTTGAACTCACTATGTACTTGACAGAAATGACCTTGAACATCTCATCCTCCTGCCCCCATCTTCCAAGCGCTGGGATTACAGGTGCAAGTTGTCATATCTGCTCTACGCAGTTGGAGAATAAACCCAAACCCTCATGTGTGCCAGCAAGCACTCTATCAATCGAACTACATCCCCAGGTCTCGACTCTTGTTTTCTATTGGCTTGGCTCATTCATTGCCTACAGGATATCCACAGTAGTCTTCAGGTAGACTTTCTCACATACATGATACAAAAACACAGCCTCCTCAGCTGTAAACACACAGATTTTTCCTCTTCAGATACCTGTCCTTAGTTTTAAGTATTACCAGATTTCTGCACTGCCCACTCACCTTAATCCCCATCTTTATCCTCATCTGTGCTTCCTTCTCACCTTTTGTAACACAATTTGACTTCTTACATAAGATTAAGTCAGATCATGTAGCACAAAAACATATTTTATAAATATCTTTTTTTTCAAATCTTGTTACCAGGGTCTGAATGGCAATGAGCCTGTCTTAAATGTTTTGTGTTCTTTCCAGCTCTAAGCATGCAAGTTTCATTACATAAACACATACTAGGAGCTAGATGAATTAAAATCACTTATTGGAGCAGGGCGGTGGCGGCGCACGCCTTTAATCCCAGCACTCGGGAGGCAGAGGCAGGCGAATTTCTGTGAGTTCGAGGCCAGCCTGGTCTAGAAGATCTAGTTCCAGAACAGGAACCAAAAGCTACAGAGAAACCCTGTCTCAAAAATCAAAAAAAATCACTTATTGGACACTAAGTATGCATATCAATAAGTAAAATATGTTTTCTTCACCTTTTATAATTAATTTTTATGAGAGGTATTGATATTAGCTCCAGAGTAATTATACTGAAAATTAACAGTACTTAAAAAGTTTGGTCATTACAAAAGAAGCTGAGAGAATTATTCCAGGTATCAAAAGAAAGAAGGGGGCTGGGAAAGAGGTTAAGCTGTTAATTTGCTAGCTGTGTAAAAACAAGGATATGAATTTAGACGCCCAGGACCCATGTAAGATCTGGACATGGCAGCATGCAGCTATAACCCTCAGAGAGGAAGCAGAGACAGGGTTCTTGTAGCTTGCTCCCCAGCAAGTCCTGCCAAATTAATAAGCTCCGGGTTCAATTAGAGACCCTTTCTCAAATGATAATAATTATGATGATGATGATGAAGATTATCATGTAGATAGCAACCGAGAAAGACATCCAATGCTACCTTTGGCTTTTACCTGATCACACACACACACACAGACACACACACACACAGACACACACACACACACAGACACACACACATGAACACTCACTCATTTGCATGCACTCATATACACAAGACCATACACACACACATACACAAAGATGAAAAGGGCCCTGAAAAAATTGCTGAAAATAAACTCACTTATCTGCTCTCTCTTGCAGAAAGGTTAGCACCAGTTTACAAGTGGTAAAATAGAGCACAGGTTGGTAACTGTTGCAGGAATTTCAGAGCCTGAATTTGAATTGCAACTGCACTGGATCCTCTTGGAACTGTGGTGAGTAACTGGACCTCTGTATGCACTAGCTGCAAGAATTAAATCTGGACGATGAATGAAAACTTGATAAATGTGAAGCAGGCAGGACGTTGCCAAGCACACGCTAAGTGCTACATAAGTGTTTGTAAACAAATAGGGGACATGTGTCCTAGAAGAAGTCCCCTAGGAAACACAAGTCAAAACACAGACAAAGAAGTGATAATTGATGAAATAAAGACATAGAAGGGACTTTTATATATATAGTGTGAGTTCCGATCTATATCTGAATCTTCGTCAGGCATAGTGAATGCAAAGCTTTGGGCCCTATACCAGAACTACTGAGTAGACATTAAAAAAGGAGTGGGAAGATTCCAGAAGTTGAATTTAAATAACAGTCCCAGGGAGTTTTGATGAACTTTAGTAGCTTCTTGGCCAAAGTCAGGCCAGGAAAAGTGTGGCCGGAAGATCCAAAGTATCAAATCAGCATCTCCTGGAAGATGACTAGAAACATGGAGCCTTCCTTAGACTTGGTAAAGCTTTTCAACAAGTTTCCAGGAATCAGCGGCTTGAATAGGGAGATGGCGTGGGGTACAATGCTTATGGGTGTGGCGGCACCCATGTCTGTAGTTCCTGAACCAGGAGTGGAGACAAGTGATGTCTTCGCTTTTTATTAAGAGAACAAAGCATTGACCTGAAATAACTTGGAAAGGAAAGGGTTTATTTGGCTTACATATTTTGATTACAGTCCATCACTGAGAAAAGCCAGGTCAGGAATTGCTGTGGGACAATGGTCTTATACTCTGTAAAGATTTGTCACTTTTTTTTTTTTTTTTGGTTTAATAAAAGGCTGATTAGCCAGTAGCCAGGCAGGCAGTATATAGGCAGGGCAGCCAGAATAAGAGAATTCTGGCAAGAGGAAAGTTTCAGTCTGCAGTTGTCACCCAGATGCAGCAGATACAAGATGAGAATGCCTCCCTGATAGAAGGTACCAAGCCGCATGGTTAACACAGACAAGAATTACGGGTTAATGTAAGATATAAGAGTTAATAAGAAGCCTGGGCTAATAGGCCAACCAATTTATAATTAATGTAAGCCTCTGCGTGTTTCTTTGGGACTGAATGACTTTGGGACCAGGTGGGACAGAAACCTCTGTCAACAAGGAATTTAAGCAGGAACCTGGAGGCAGGAACTGAAGCACAAGCCTTAGCAGAGGGCTGCCTACTGGCTTGCTCTCCATGGTTTGCTCAACATACTTTTCTCCACAATTTCAGGACCATCTGCCCCAGTGTGGCACCACCGGTAGTGACCTGGGTTCTTCCATGACAAGCATTAATCAAGAAAATGCCTCCACAAAGTTCCTACAAAACATGGGGGTGTTTTCTCAATTAAGATTCTCTCTTGCCCAGTGACTCTATACCAAGTTGACAAACAAACAAATATACTAACTAGCACAAGTGATCTTATGGACTTTCTGTTCAGGAAATTTAGCCAAAATAGTAAACTCTATGTACAGTGATAGACAATGTCTCAAAAATAAGATATGATAGAACAAAGAACATGCAGTATATACACATCTGTCTTTCACATACGCGGGAAGAGAGGGGAGTGGAGAAAATTGTGTAGCTCAATGAAAACAATAAAAAAACTACAGATATGGCTTGGCTTAATGACAAGCTTGATTTAGAATCTAGGTTAGCTTCTAGGATCATGCATGTGTTGGTTTAGCAGACCTTCTTTTCTATGTTTCTTTGTCCTGATATCTCTGCGGCTATGTTATCCAAAGCATGTGTATATTTCTTAGGAAAAATGACTTTAAAACTATCAAAAAAGGAAAGGTGAAAGTATAACATACTACAAACATGGATGGAGCTATATCATCATGTTAGGCAGAATAAGCCAGGTTTGGAAGGACAAATACTTTATCTTTTTCTTGCACAAAGATTCTAGATTTCAAAGAACATATGTTGCATTATTTCATAAAGGAGACTACTGAGGGAGGAATATGCACTAGAAGAGAGGACAAGAGAGGGTAATGAGCAACATTTTTCCATACAATATATTCTGATTTCTCCTCTCCCAGCTCCTCCTCCAAGATACTCCCCACCTCCCCAACTATCCAACTCCAAACCTCCTTTTTCTCTCTTTCTTTAGAAAACAAACAGGCAAACCAAAAATAAGCCAGAATAAAAGAAAAGCAAATAAAAAGCAAGGAACAAATACAACATCCATTAAAAAAAAATAAAATCATGAACTATAATAGACAAAGAAAGGATCAGCAAGATGATAAACTCACAACGAAAGCAATGAAACAAAAAAAATCTGCAAAAATGTGCCATTGAGCTAACTTTGTATTGGCCATCTACTGCTGGCCTGGGACCTATACTTCAGTGAGCTTTATAGACCCAGTGGGATTCCATTGAGAAAATTTTTTTCTTTGTTAGTGGTTTCCAGTTGCAGATACGGTCTTGGTTGGGAATGGGAACACACATCCACTTGCCCTGGTCAGTGCTGGAATTCCTTCTGTCTAGAACTTGGGCAGGCCCTGTGAATGTTGCCATTACCTCTGTGAAGTCATATGGACATCAGTCCTATGTCTGGAAGACACTGTTTGCTTAATGTCACATATCCATTTTGGCCCTTAAACTCTTTCTTCATCTTCTTCCATATAATTTTCTGAGCCTTGAGGGAAGGGAGGATTTGGTGGAGACATATTATTAAGGAATAATTGTTCCAAGGTCTTTCACTCTCTGCCCATTGTCCAGTGGTGCTGTGGAATAATTCCTCTGTACACTGTGTAAATATGTATTGCTATGATTGCTTTAATAAACAAGTTGACTGACCAGTAGCATGGCAGGATAAAGCTAGGTGGAACAATCAAACTGAGGGTACTGGGATGAACAAGGGTAAAGTCAAAGAGTCTCTGGCAGACACAGAGAAAACAAGATGGAAGGTACCACCATGAGACAAACCATAGAAAGAAATATGGATTAATTTAAATGTAAGATTTAATTAGTATCAAGTCTGAGCTGTTGACAGAGCACTTGTAATTAATATCAATCCTCTGCGTGTTTATTTGACCGTGGCACAGGGAAACATCACATACACAGTTGTGGGTCTGTATAGTCTCCATCTACTGGCAGGGAAAGCATCTCCGATTATGGCTGAGTGAGAACAATTAACTTAGTCTAGTTTCATCTGTAATTAGATCCCAAGGGTAAGGTTTATGATAGGATATTTGGAAAGTTGGGCGAAGAAAAGAGGGGAAGACATTCTAAAGTTTGTTATCGGGTTAGCCATTGCTAAGGAACACAGCTAAGAAAACCACAAAGCGACTTCAGGTTCCCTGCACAAAGGATACCAGGACAGTACATTGTCCCCCTCCTTCCTTTACTCAAACAGCCTCATGGGGATTGACTTCCGCATACTTGATAGCTACATCCTAAGTTGGGAAATCCCAAATCAGAAGTGAGAAGAGCGTCCTGTAGACTAGAGAGATGATTCAGGCCACAAATGATAGGTAAGGTAGAAGCCATCATAGACTTTCTGCATCAGAAAGCGGAGGGAGAAGAAAGAAAATAAATTGGCTTAATAAATATGGCTGATATTGCCCATAGTCTAGACATAGAGTAAGTACTGAGGTTACCAAGCAACAAGATTGATACACTGAATGGAAGACAGGGAGAAGTCTCTTCCTTCAGGGCACAGTGGTCAGGGAAAAGACAGACACATTTACAGTGATCCCAAGGAGCCAGCTAAAGTGAAGAATGCAGTGGCTGTGTTCTTCAAGATGAGCTGATTAATGATAACTAGATAGCCTCTCTTCTAACAGCATTTCAACCACATGAATATTGGTAACTAAACTTTTGGCCCCCTAAGATTAATATATGCAGTGCTCAACCCTAAATGAACATAATGAGTACCATTTTTTTAGCATCACTTATCTTCAGTCTCTATACTTTTTCCTTGATTAGAAGGCTCAACACAAAGCTATATGCATACGTAATGTACCCAGTTTTCTCGTATGAAGTGTTCTTGATTACTGAAGGATAATAAGAAAAATTTAAATGGTGAGAGGAACCCTCTGTGAAAAGTCACTGGACAAAGATAATCACTCTGCAAGTTTGCATTTCTGAAAAGTGAAGCCTTGTGAATTGAATTCACAATGAAATAACAGGCTTTCCTTTTTCTGTTCAACCATGGCTGAGCACATCTGGAAATCAAAACTCAAAAGAGAGAAAAAACGAAGCAAATTCTCTTAACAGAGACCATGAAGGAAAAGGCTAGAAAAGAAAGGCGAGGTAAGAGATATTGATCATTTTCAGTGTGGTGTCTCTAGACAGGTAGAAACTGGTCACAATATTTTCTCTTCCTCCCCCCAGCTTTACATATTTGACTACAAACAGAATTTCTGGTCCTGGAAGTTCAAAATTTAGACAATTAGTTTTGGAATCAGAAGAACATCAAAGTAATCCTCTTCTTGCTTAACGTGGACCTATCTTGGTGAATAAAATATACTTAAGAACAGTTATGAGTTACAAATGGCTGCAGTAAATTTGGAATTAGGATACCTGGCAAATTACGAACACTACCTGGATCCCATAGTCTGGTGGACAGGAAGAAACAGATGTTTGCTTCAACTCTCTGTGGGCTGCCAAGCAGAGGGCTGTTTATATCAAAGCGTGCTGTGTTGCCCACAGATGCATAAAGGTTACTGCAATTCCAAAGTACTTTTTTTCAAGGGTTAAAATGGTTTTGTTAGACAATTAAATGAGATGCATGAATAACAATAGCAAGCTCCTCCCAAGGGACTGAGTAGAACTACTATCAGTCTGACGTGGGGAAGCTGGCAGCAGCACTCTGAGAAGAAAGCGGTCTACTGCTCTGTAAGTCTTCTGGGTTCCAACTAGCCCCACGGTTTTTCCACTTATTTCAATACTTCATGCCAGCATTTTGCCCCACCTGCAATATGAATAAAGTAGTTTATATAGACAATGACTACATCACATAAACCACTAGGACAGAGATTGACAATGGCCACTGACCACATTTTCCTTTCTGGTCCAGTAGATTTTCATCTCGATCACAGAAAGACTAGAAGGAGCACAAGGCTAGGGCCGGCCACTTCTTTCTGTTTCCTGAGCTGGGCATCAGGGGTAGGAGGAGCTAGAGAAAGTAAGGGAAAATAGTTTACACCCGAGTCTTATAAATCCTTCAAGGATTTTAAAATATTTTTCTTCTCCAGTTATACTAAAACATGAGGGTTTTTAAGTACAGGGTTGACATGTCATGATTTATCTTCAAAATATAAGTCTGTTTGTATGGAAGATGGGATTTTTGGGTACAAACATTGAAAAAAAGGAATACAGGCTAGGAGATATTATAGTGGCCCAAGTGAGCATGTGGCCAGACTGCAGAATTCATGTGTTGCTATGCTCAAAGCAATTTCATTTTTCTAAAATTAGCGAGTCAGGCTCTGAACACATTTATTTCTTTTGCTTTGACATGTACATAAAAGTTTATATTCCAACCCATTTGAGTGGCACCAACCACAGCTACCATCTCATCGAAGCATGTAAGACTCCAAAGAAACAGTGGCCATCAGAACCAGACAAGTCTCAATCCTGAGAGGTGGTAACAGTCAACTCTGGGTGCTTCTTGGGCATGTAGAGAAACTACCTTAAGGCATGCATATTGGAATTGTTTTGTTTTGTTTTTGCTTTTTGAGATAGGGTTTCTTTGTGTAGACTTGGCTGTCCTGGAACTCACTTCTATAGACCAGGCTGACCTCGAACTTATAGAGATCTACCTGCCTCTTCCTCTCAAGTGCTTGGATTAAAGGTATGCACGATCCCTGCCACGCTAGAAGGTTTTTATTTAAGGTAATCATTCTACCATCTCTGTTATTAATTACTCTATTCATCAGACTCACTTTTATAATCAGAAATCATTTTTATAGTAGTTGAAGACAGAAAGACTGGATAATATTGACAATTTTTGTTACAGTCAACCTGGAAAACAAATTAAACTTTAGGAAGCAGAAAATTTTTCTAATTGAAAATATATATTTTTCATAGAATACATTTTGATTATGGTTTTCCCTCACCCAGCTCCTCCTCATCTCCCCACCCACTCAAATCCATACCTTTTTTCTCTTTCTCATTACAAAATAAATGGACATCTTAAAAAAAATAAACTAAAGCACCCAAACAAATCAGAATAGGACAAAACACACAATGGGGAGAGAGAGACAGACAGACAGAGAGACAGAGACAGACACATACACACAGAGTGTTAGAGAACAGAGCTTTATGAAAGCATAAACCAAGGTTTCCCTTTTATGACCAGTGATCCCAAAATGTTTACTGAGCAATAAATAAATGAAGGCTCTTTTGTACTTTGTGGGATAACGTAGGAGATACAAAGACCTACAGAAGAGCACAGATCATAGTTAAGTGACAGTTAATTGGTATACATACACATACAAAGCAATCAAAAACAATCATCAGTGGCATTATTTCCAAACAAACTCATTTATTGGTATGATGTCATATAGACATGCTTGTTATTACATACACACACATACACGCACACAAACAGACACGCACACTTTGATGTTGTGCCCAAAACCAAAGAATCACACAGAAGACAATCATTTATCATGGAGGAGGTTTCTGGGAATTACCCAAAGCTAGTAGTGATGCTGGATTCGGTCTTTGGTTATGAAGGTGAACCTTGCAGTGGGGCTGTGTTGAAATAAGAGCGGCGGGGCTGCGTCCCCAGCACCCTGCCGCCCACATGGCTAGTTTAGCTTATGTCCCGAAATAATTACACGGAAACTGTATTCTTTTAAACACTGCCTGGCCCCAATAGTTCCAACCTCTTATTGGCTA
>NC_022031.1:62834385-62839433 GCF_000317375.1 Microtus ochrogaster | reverse complement strand
TTTCTATTAATCTTTGTAGCCCACAAGCTGGCTTACCAGGAATGATCTTAACCTGCATCTGCCTGGTGTGGGAGAATCATGGCGACTCACTGACTCAACTTCTTTCTCCCAGAATTCTGTTCTGTTTACTCCACCCACCTAAGGGTTGGCCTATCAAGGGGCCTAGGCAGTTTCTTTATTCCTTAACCAATGAAATCAACAGATTGATATATGACACTCCCACATCAGGGCTGTACTGACCTGCATGCCAGTCAACGTAGAAAGGGCTTTTAATGGAGTGTTAATTTGATCTCCACAAGCACACAAAGGCATGAATTTGATGTCTGCTTTCAATATGAAGAGAGTGGGCCACTGGGAGATTTATTTTGAGCCGGAGTAAAGTCAGGTACCCAGAAACGATGCGAAGATATGCCGATATGACTACACAGTAGAACTAGGCACAGGGCATCAAGGAGATCTACCACCTCACAGTGAGAATGCACACAGCCAAGAAGATTGCTGCCGCCTCATTCTACCCACGGTCTTTGGGGGGCATAACTGCACTGACAATCCCACTTCAGACTGAGTGGCTCTCATCTGAAGTCTTAAAAATAGAAAGGTTTCAGATTCAAAGTGGTCTTTCAGAGTTTGAAGCAGCTGCCTATACTTAATGAAATACCTTGGGGATGAGACTAAAGGTTGACTTTGATATTTAGATGTTTTGTATATACCTTATATGCACAGCCTTAAGGCAATTTTACACAAGACTTTGAGTGTGCCTGTGTTTTCACTATGACCAATAACAATAAGTAAGTTGTGAGGTTTTTTTTCATTAAAAATAATGGGCAATCAACAAGTTGAATTTTGAAGCAGTTTGGATTTCAACCTGTTGCAGTAGACATGGTTTTTTAGAACACCAGAAAATGACTATCTTGAGCAGTCCTCAAAAGGCATAAAAATATTTTTCTCTTTTGATACTTGGTTGGCATAAATACCATTATCCTTCCTTTGTTTTGCATTTTACCTCAGGCTCATTCCTCTACAATTGCAAATAGGATAACTCTCCATCAAGAATCTAGTAACTTTTCTATGAGCAGAATGATGGTCATGATTAAATACGGGATAGCAAGCCTTCTGTGTGAGGAGGTGTATTGGTGTGTGTGTGTGTGTGTGTGTGTGTGTGTGTGTGTGTGTGTGTAGCAGGATTCAACCTTAGGTGTCAATCCCCTGGAGCCATCTCTCTTGTCTGGTGCAGCAGGATTTCTCACTGGGACATGGGGTATACTGGTTAGGTCATGCTGCCTGTCCAGTGAGCCCCAGGGATCTTCTTGTCCACAGACTGGGATTACAAGTGTTTGCCACCAAGTCTGGCTTTCTCTTCCTTTCCTTGGATGCCAATGATCATACTAACTAGGTCTACGTGCTTGTTCAACAAACACTGGACCCCCTGGACTCCTCCTTACCCTCACACCCAGCCCCTGGATAAGCCTCACGTGAAACACTCTTTCCTCCTCACACCGGGTTTCCATGCTTCTGTACCACAACTGGCAGTACAGATGGCTGATCTCTTCATACTTGTATTGTTTTTATTAGCTTCAACACGGAGCACTTAAATTATCATACCAGTGTCCCACATATCTGGAAGAGTATTTTTTTTAGATATTTTAGTTTTCTTCTACTGACAATATATCTTATAACCAAGAATCAACCTTGGTATGTGAGAAAGTTAATTAAAATATGCTAACTGGTTTGAATTCTACTGGGTACTGTTTCATTGCAGATTTACAAATAGTTATTCTTTTGCTGAAGGAAGAGAAAATAAACCTCTTTGAAGAATTATTATCTTTAAAACCCATGTGCCGCCTGCTAGGACTCCCTCAACAAATGTGGCTTTTCCCAAGATAAGACCCTATCATTCATCATTATATTCTCCACACATATCAATGAAATTAGCACTTAATATGCTCTCGGCTCACACTTAGAGATTAAATGCGGTTCTCTCTAGAGGCATCTCGCTTTCTGATTCTTGGACGCCATGGCCAAGAGCTGTTCTTCTTTGTCAGAGTTCCTTCACCATGGTGAACTGAAACCAGGAGATAACGTAAATGTCCACCTCCAGTTATTTCTCTCAGGATTCCTGTCACAGCCGCCAGAATGCTCACCGAGAACAAGAAAAGATGATATACCTGTGACCGAGTGATTCGTTTCACTAAAGCCACTGGCACTGTAACTGTTTCTTTAAAAGGTACGGAAGCAGAAGAAGCAGGATTGCTTTAAGTCAAGACCAGCTTTGTCTACAAAGTGAGTTCCATGCTAGACAGAGATGCCTAATGAGTCCTATCTCAAAGGAGAAAAGAAAGTTGAAGGAGGAGAAGAGAAAGGGGAGGAGAGACGATGACATGAGTTTAGTGATGTTCACTTGAGAGTTTGCAAGGCACGTGAATGGACGACAAAAGGCCCCAAACACTAGCCATGCGAAGAGGAAAATATGGGACCATCACACTGTCGAGGGCAGGAGAGAATAAAGCAGCCAACCAGTAGGGAGAAACAAGAGGTTCTCCAATGACTGGAGATCTTTGAAAAGAGCTCAAATACTGGAGGCCTGGGAAGCAGAGCCTTCCTTAAACATTGGCACTTTATGGTAAAGATCTTCGCACAGGAGGCTGAGATGCCTGAAACAGTAAGAGTGGTCTGGTTACTGAACAAACATGAGAACACACGTCTGAACCATCAGCACCCAGGTAAAAGGCCAGGGACTATGAGCACCTGCAACCCCAGTGTTTGGGGTATAGAGATGAGGATCACTATAAGCCAGCTCAAGGTATGGAAAGCAATCCTGTCTCAAAGGAATACTTCAGCAAGACAGTGCTTCTCTGGTCTCCACGTGTACAAAGGCACATTCACAATCATATATGAGCACGTGCGTGCACATGTGAGAACGCACACACACACACACACACGGACACACAAAAGTACGTGCACATGTGAGAACACACACACACACACGGATACACAAAAGTACGTGCACACGTGAGAATGCACACACACACACGGACACACAAAAGTACATGCACATGTGAGAACGCACACACATACACGGATACACAAAAGTACGTGCACATGTGAGAATGCACACACACACACACACGGACACACAAAAGTACATGCACATGTGAGAACACACACACGGACACACAAAAGTACATGCACACGAATGCAGGCAAGCACACACATACATGAGCACACACTCAATCACACGGTATACACACAATAAATAAAAAGGTCTTCAGAGTTGTAGGTGAAAGCGTACATTTCCAGGTAAACCTCTGTGAACTCGGCCTCTCCCAGCTGACACAGAGCCAGGTGCTGTTCGAAGAAAGATACAGGAAACATGTAGTCCTCCGGTTCTGTGGGGACATCTGGAAACATGGCATCTGTGACCAATTGACAAGTGCAGTTTCTGTAATTTCCAGCTATTTCATCAGAAGCATTTAGTGAAAACATTCTCCAGAAGAACTGAGCAGAAAAAAATCTATGGACTATGTTAATCAATACAGTATTTTGCTCTTTCATTTACCATATGGAAAGTACAGTAAGCAGTTCCCTGCCCAGCTGCATTAGAGAATTTTATCTGTGTAGGTTCTCTTCTCCTGAAGTATGTCTTGACACCCAGTTTTAAGATATTTTCCTCAGGTAGTTTTTGACCTCTTAAGTCAGCCTCTTCTATCCATTAAGAAAAATCACACACAAGACATGTTTATCTCCTGAGTTGTCTTGGGGGGGCGGGCTCAGTATGCAAGAGCTTTGCCAAACAGTTGAGACACCCCAACCATCTTAAGAGAAAGTGATTTTTCTCTGAAACATCATCTTTGGATGATGATCAATTCATTGAAAAATCATCTAATAATTGCCACTCCCTTTGAGAGGCAGTTCAATGGAATTGCTACTCGGGACAATGAAGATTAATTGTGCACTCAGAGCTCACGTGGCACCATGGGAAATATGAAACCAGTTTCCATCTACTTTGTCCTTGGGACCTGTAAAGCGGAAGGAAGGGGATAGAACCTACGAAACCAATGTTGTCCACAATGCAAGAGAGAGAAAATGCATGTGATTTAACTCAGGTATATTTGCTCAGTGTCTACAGCTGAGTCCACATTGATTAAAGAAATTGCTTGTAAATTTTAACCAATTATGAGATGCTAAGACAACAGAACATCATGAGGATGCTGACTGTGGGTTTCTCACCCTCTTTTTATTACAGCCAAGGGTTATGTCTTGACCCTTCAATACCTAATCTATCAAGGAATTTTATTATGCAAGGATATTGAATTTTACCAAATGCTTTTACTGCGTTTGACCTCTATGAATTTTAGTTGAACTTGACTTGCTAGTATTTGTTGAGGAGTTTTGTGCACATGTTCATCTGGGACTATCTATGAATCTGTGTGTATGTGTGTGTCTGTACACACATGCACACATGCATGTGTGTGTGTATGTGTTCTTGTCAGATTTTGGCAGCAAGGTTATTCTGTCATCAAAGAATGAGTTTGAGACCAGGCATGGTGGCACACACATTTAATTTCAGCATACAGGAGACAGAGGCAGGTAGATCTCTGTGAGTTCATGGCCAGCCTGTTTTACAGAGCGAGTTCAAGGGCTGCCAAGGCTACAAAAGAAAACCCTGTCTTGAAAAGCAAAAACAACAAGCAAACAAAAAGTTTGAGACTGTTCTTTCCCTTTCAGTGTTACGTAACAATTTGGAAAACTGGGGTTAATTATTTAAAAGTTTGATAAAATTCAATAATGATACCATCTAGTATTCTTTGTTGGCAGAAGTTTTATTACTGATTTAACTCCATTACTTGTTATTGGGTGGTCCTGTTGTTTCGTTTAAAAACTTTATCAACTGCATTAAGACATTCAGGCTATAAAAATGTCTATATGTTAGCATAAAAAGTAGCGTCTAAGCCGGGCGGTGGTGGCGCACACCTTTAATCCCAGCACTCGGGAGGCAGAGGCAGGCGGATCTTGTGAGTTCGAGGCCAGCCTGGTCTACAAGAGCTAGT
>NC_022031.1:62805497-62834285 GCF_000317375.1 Microtus ochrogaster | reverse complement strand
AAAAAGAAGCTTCCTTGATGGATGGTGAGGGCTACAGGTATCTGTGGATGTAAGACGTACAAACAAACTACACCAAACAGACCCAAAACCACAGAGAAACCCTGTCTCGAAAAAACCAAAAAAAAAAAAAAAAAAAGTAGCTTCCATTCCTGACAAAAGAACTCACACACAATTTATACTTTCTGTCCTTAAACCCTGTTGCTCACAGTCCACCCCATACAAATAATCTTTGTACTCCAAAACATGATATCTCAAAGGCCTTTTCCCCAATGCAAATGTCAATCACAGAAACCATTGTTTGTAAAAACATATAGCCGAGCGGTGGTGACACGTGTCCTTAATCCCAGCACTAGAAAGGCAGAGGTGGGCGGATCTCTGTGAGTTCAAGGCCAGCCTGGTCTACTAGACCTAGTTCCAGGATAGACTCCAAAGCTACAGAGAAACCCTATCTCCAATAAAAAAAAAAAAAAAAACCAAGGGCTGGAGAGATGGCTCAGCGGTTAAGGGCATTGCCTGCTCTTCCAAAGGTCCTGAGTTCAATTCCCAGCAACCACATGGTGGCTCACAACCATCTGTAATGAGATCTGGTGCCCTCTTCTGGCATACACACAGACAGAATATTGTATACCTAATAAATAAATAAATAAATGTTAAAAAAAACCAAAAAACAAAAAAAATAGTTATATATGCATACATGTGATAGCTGTTTCATCAAATGTACAAATGCATACATAACAACAAGCACAAAACCTACATCCAGATTTTGCACACGATTTGGAAAGAAAAATGCATGCAGCGTCCTAGGGCCGGGACAGGGTTAGATGACTCTGCAGTGAATGATAGGACAATCCTTTCGGATGTGTCTTTAGGAAGCCAGATTATGCTGTCCCTGTCCCTTGAGTAGCTCTGGGACCACAACATTTGTAACGATTTCAATTTCAGAGAGTTCTTGGTTGAACTGAAGGACCTCATACAAGACTGAAACGCTATGTACATTTCTATGAACATTGGTGGAGGACCACTATCTTGTTGGCAATATTAATGGCTCTGAAGCATTTGCATAGAAATAGAAGCACTGCCTAAGCATACATTTAACAAAGATGGGTAGCTGTGGAATTGGCTCATTAATAGAACGCTTGCATAGTCTGCAAGAGCCCTTGAGTTCCATGCCATCTTTGAAACTAAAATTCAATTAAATTACAAAGGAGGTGGCTATTTCATAAATTCACTATCATGACTATGATGTCTTAATCTATTTGACCTTTTTTCCCCCTCTACAGTCCCATCTCTGAAATCATCAACACTTGTCACCTCTGGCTGACAATTCGATCTTAACACAAGCAATAAAAGCAGCACCCAATTAAAAAGCTTATTGAGAACTTTTGAGTACAACCCTGAACTGGAAGACAGTCAGCAATGAAATGTCCAGAGAGCCACAACTGGTCTTCAGTATGCACCTAAAGCAGAGGCTATGCGTCCTCACCAGCAAAGGAACTAGGTGTTTCAGGTAATTAGTAAGTATTAAGGGTGACTCTGAAACTGGCCACCGGCCACCATCCACCCTTATCAGTGTCAAATACCAAATCTCATATCCTTGGCTTAACCAGGACACAAATTCAGCTTGGGAGACATGATAACAAGGGCAAGGCTAACTCTGGCAAGAAGGCAAGGGTCAAGGGGAACAGCAAGGGGAGCATATTGGGGCTTGAGTTTAGGGAAATGAGCTGGGATAGTGGGTGCAGCAGTCCCTTTGATGCTGTCCCCAACACTGTTAGCTCCTATTTAAAGTCGCTTGCTTCTCCCCTCCAAGTCCTCTCTTCTTTCCTGCACTGTGGGGAGGAAAAGAGCATCCTAGAGTAAGGGAGCAACTGAGATACCTCCCCAGCTCTTGGGTCTTTTCTTCTTCTTCCAATGAGAAAAAAATAAATAAACAAGATCCACGGGCACCCCGGTAGCCTATTCTTTCAGACAAATACTTATATAAGACAGCCTGGGCAATGGTTCTTTGATTCTTCTTCTTATTTTTAAAACTCTGTTCACATTATCTTCATCCTTACTTTTAATTTGTGTTTTTGCTTGTTGCCTCTTGCTTTTCTAAGTCCGAGAAAGCAGTTGTTAGGTCATTTGTTTGAAATTTTTCTGCGTTTTAACACAGGCATTCATTGCTATCAACGGCCCCCTTACTACTTATTTTGCTGTGTCATCCAGGTTTGTATGATGCATTTTTCATTTTTATTTAAGAAAAATTTTAATGTATGTTTTACTTCCTCAATGATCCACTCTTCATCCAAAAAAAATGTTTTTGAGTTTTCGTGTTTTTACATAATTTTGAAAATTCTTACTTCTAGATTCACTTCAAAATCCATAGAAAATATATCTAGGATATGACTTCATTGTGGAAGTCAGTCCATTGAGTATAACATCATTATCATCTTAGTCAGAGCAGCTGTGACAACCCACAGCAATCTTCAAGAAGGGATCCATCGATGCTGATTCCTTCATGGAAGGAAGGGTTGAAGGGTGCTTTTAAATACTCACCTGAGATTCCTGTAACATCTTCCCATCTCTCCCTCCCAACTGTATAATTCTGCACCAGTTGCCTGTGGGTGGTCTCATGGTCTTTAAGGCTCTCTGGAAGTAATGGAGTATATACAGCTGTTTAACTGAAGGGGAGAACTCCATCTATGCAACTAAAAGGAAGCCATCACCCATGGCGAGGTGAGACATTTTGGCTATGTTTGCTTTGGCTTCACCCACAGGGCTGTAAACAAACCCTCACCCCCAGTCGTGGAAGTCAGTCCAATAAACTCCCTGGTCTTCTGTGGGTATCCTATCTGTGGGCAGCAGACAGTTGTTCATGACTCCCTGGGAAAAGCTAATGCAATATATTTTAATGGTTCTGAATTTGTTAAGACTTGATTTGTGATCTAATATACAGTCTATTCTAGGGAAAGCTCCATATGTCAAGGAAAAGAGTATGTATTCTGCAGCTGTCTGCAGCTGTTGGTTAGAATGTTCTGCAAATGTCTGCTAATCCCATTTGCGCTGTCGCATAGTTTCACTCAGATGTTTCTGTGTTGCTTTTGTATCAGGGTGTAGGGTACTGAAGCTCCTCTCTCCCAAGTAATCTTGTATTTGAGGTTATCTTTCCCCTTAGTCTCATGCTGCTTGCTCTGTTTAACAGGGATCTCTGACATTAGACATGCAAGGATTTGCTGCGATTATGTCTTCTTGAATTTACTCCCAGGTCGTTATGTAGTAACCTGTCTTGCCTCTTCTTACAGTTTTATGTTCTGTTCATGAGATGTAAGTGTAGATACTCATGCTAGTTTTCGAGTTTCATTTGCTCGGGAAATCGTTTTCTGCCCTTTCGGCCTACGTTTTTACTGGTGAGGTCTGTTTCTTGTAAGAGGTATATTGCTAAGTCTTTTTCTTTCACAAAATCCATTCAACCAGTCATTTCATTAGAAAATTTTGTTCATACGTCTTCAAGCTCCTTATTGAAAAGCACTAACGTACACCTGGACTTTAATGACTTTACAGTAGTCGTTCTGTAAATTCTTCGCTCTGGTTTTCTTCTCTTAGCTGTCTGATGGTTTGCTGTAGTAATGACGTTTGATTCCTTTTTATTGAGTGTTTGTTCATTCAGCCTCCTCATTTGTGCCTTCACTTGCCTTCAGGATGAAAGTTCTCTTCATTTTGTGTCTGGTCTGGTGATCTTGCATCCCTCAGTTTTATCTTGCCAGGTCTTTACTTCTGAAGCTGAAGCTTACTGACTACAGTAATCCCAGTGAGCAGGGTTTTCTCTCTTCCTCTTAGGACTTAGACCCCATCATTGTATTCATTCCTGCCCTACATGTTTTCTGCTGAGAAAGTCTTTGTTAGAATTGCAAGGTTGCCTACCCGTCTGATTTGGTGCTTTCTTTACAGATTTTAAAAATTGTTCTTTGATCCCGGACTGTGTAACTTGTCAAGTTCTCTGGGTACATGCCGCACCAGAGGTGGTGAGGGACCCCGAAGCACTCATCTTCTCCACAGTACTATGGTCACGGGGAGAAAAGTGGTGCTGTGACCACAGAGCCCCACCAGGGTTCCTATCACACCGTCTTATTAGTGGTGCATGGTGAGACAAGGAGCAGGGGCAAGTAGTAGTGAAGCCACCCAGGCGGGGCCAGCAGGATGGGTTGGATTCCCGATTGTTCTCGCTGATGCTAAGACAAAATGTGAGCACATCCTCAAGAGTGGGTCCTCAGGACTTCCTCCCTAGCTTTGTGCCCTAGGACAGCATACCATCCCAGACTTTTCTCCCTAGATACTACCTATATAGTGCCTCCAGGAAGTTAGCATAGCATGGCAGAAGTCCGAACCTAGCACAGTTTCTCTGGGACCTCCTCTGGCTGTGTACGAGGGGGCAGGCTTCTCACTTTCTGGCTCTTTCATCAAGAGTTTTGATTTTCTTGTTTTCTTTTCTAATGTTTCCTCACCTGTAAGGTAAGGGTCTGTGATGTGGGATTCCCCTCTGTATGATGTGTTTACCATTAACGAATGAAGAAATGGCTTGAGCCAATGGCAGGGCAGAATGAAAGTAGGCGGGGAGATCTAAACTGAATGCTGGGAGAAAGAAGGCGGAGCCAAGAGATCCCATGTAACCGGAAAGATGTAGGGGAAAGACGGGAGCTGCCAGTTGGAACCTTGCCAGTAGGCCATGAGCATCGTGGTAAAATATAAAATAATAGAAATGGGTTAATTTAATATGTAAGAGCTTGCTAGAATATGCTATAGTGATAGGCCAAGCAATGATTTAATTTATACAGTTTCTGTGTGATTATTTGGGTTCTGGGCAGCCAGGAACAAACAAGCCACCTCGGACAACATGTATGCAAGAATTTGCCACAAGAATTAAAGGTGATAGTGTAGGTAGAGGTCCTGAGGCATAACACATAAAGCAAATTTGGTGGTAATATTGTGTCATTTCCTCGGGAGTGGCATATTGTTATGGCAATCCTCTTTGCTCATCAAAATATTTTGAGTGGCTATTTGGCACCACTTCAAAGACAATGGTGATTCCCTTACTCATTCTTGAGAGAAATATATCATACTTTTTATTCTTAATACTAAACTGGTAAGGTTTTAAATATCCTTTAAAGAAATGAAACAGTCTTTTAAACTTCATTTTTAAAAAGCTTCTAAGACTGAGAATTTTAGAATACATTATTGACGGATCAGAAGAAAATAAATACAACCCTCAAATAGTGTTGTTTCCTTATATTGTTGTTGACAAACTTGAAATTGTCAAATGCAAAATATGAGCTTCATCAAATTGTGAGACTTATTCTCCTGTGCCTTTGTCTTTGGAAATCAATAAGAAGTTAAAGTAAATCCTGACTGAGCTAGGGGAATAACATGGAATATTTAAATAGCCCCAAAAAGCTTATCCCATTTAAACTGTACTGTTGGCTCCTTGCAGTTCTTATCAAGCACAAGTGTAATATAGTCCTGATCAGAAGGGCTGAGTTGAGTAATTAGACATTTATTGAAGGCAGATTCTTCAAATGTTCAAGGTAAAAAATTGAGGTTGATAAAAATTTGGTGAACAGAGTCCATAGAAATTTTTGTAATAGCCAGAACCTGGAAACAACCTAGATGCCCTTCAATGGAAGAATGGATGAAGAAAGTGTGGAATATATACACATTAGAGTACTACTCAGCGGTAAAAAACAATGACTTCTCAAATTTTGCATGCAAATGGATGGAAATAGAAAATACTATCCTGAGTGAGGTAACCCAGACCCAAAAAGATGAACATGGGATGTACTCACTCATAATTGGTTTCTAGCCACAAATAAAGAACCTTCATCTGGCGATGGATGGAAATTGGACGGAGACCCACACTGGAGCACTGGACTGAGCTCCCAAAGTCCCAATGAGGAACAGAAGGAGGGAGAAGATGAGCAAGGAAGTCAGGACCAAGAGGGGTGCACCCACCCACTGAGACAATGGGGCTGATTTATTGGGAGCTCACCAAGGCCAGCTGGATTGTGACTGGAAAAGCAGGGGATAAAACCGGACTCTCTGAACATGGCGGACAATGAGGGTTGCTGAGAAGCCAAGGACAATGGCACTGGGTTTTGATCCTACTTCTTGTTCTGGCTTTGTGGGGGCCTAGCCAGTTTGGATGTTCACCTTCCTAGACCAGGATGGAGGGGGGAGGACTTTGGACTTTCCACAGGGCAGGGAACCCTGACTGCTCTTCAGACTCAAGAGGGAGGGGGAGAGGAGTGGGGGGAGGGGGGGAGGAGTGGGAGGCTGGGAGGAGGCGGAAAATTTTTTTTCTCAATAAAATAAAATCTTAAAAAAAAAAAGTTTCTTTCTTGAGTTCTCAGTATTCCTCATTGTCCGCTATGTTCAGCAAGTCCGGTTTTATCCCATGCTTTTTCAGACTCAGGCCAGCTGGCCTTGGTGAATTCCCGGAAGAACACCCCCATTGTCTCAGAGTGTGGGTGCACCCCTCGCGGTCCTGAGTTCCTTGCTCGTGCTCCCCCTCCTGCTCCTGAATTGGACCTTGAGATTTCTGGCCGGTGCTCCAATTTGGGTCTCTGTCTCTGTCTCCTTTCATCGCCTGATGAAGGTTAATATTCAGGGGGATGCCTATATTTATACTGCACGTGCTGGCTTTGGGGGGGGCAGTTTGGATGCTCAACTTACTAAACCTGGATGGAGGTGGGCGGTCCTTGGACTTCCCACAGGTCAGGGAATCCTGATGGCTCTTCAAGCTGATGAGGGAGAGGGACTTGATTGGGGGAGGGGGAGGGAAATGGGAGGCGGTGGCGGGGAGGAGGCAGAAATCCTCAATAAATAAATAAATTAAAAAAAGTTTCTTTCTTAGGAAAGAAGTGTCTATTTTATATAATCACTGTATTTCTGATGGCATGGTTTTATTAGGCTGATTATTTTGAGTGGGTCCTGATCCTTAACTGTGAATGTTTATTGTTAACTCTATAGATTACAACCTCTACCCATACTCAGAGGAATTTAAATCATAGATAGTCACTTTTTCTCAAAGAAGAAAATCCTGTAATCTCAACAAGTTATGAACCTGTTGGTTTTTCAGAAGCATTTTCCAAATGTTATGTCGATTTCTTTTTTAACCACTTGTAAGTGTTGGCCAGTGTTCGACATGGGGAGCAGATGGGCCACTCCACACTGGCGATTGTTGCACATTCTGCCATCTCTTGGGAGGCTCTGGGATGCTGCAGGAGCCTGGGAACACGTACACCTACAGAACCTTGACTTTGTGAGACAGAAACTGATCGTGTATGGCTCACTGTGGTTAACGGACACTCTCTGTGTATCCCATTGAAAGTATAAAAACTAGGGAGCAAACTTGGCCACGTTTTCTTTGCTTCCACGTTGAGGTTTGCAAGGTAGTTCTTCAAAAGAAAGAATCATGGCTCCCTGGAGCTGGATGCAGCACAGAAGCTTCAGCTCTGCTTTACTGCTCTGAGGTGAGAAGTGTTCACAAGGTTGGTCTAATCAACTTGATGACCTACACTATTCCTGTGCACAGAATAGTTCAGAACATCTTCTAAGCACCTAAGGAAAAATAAAGCTTTTTTTTTTAAAGTCTCTTAGTTAAAATGTGTTTTTTTAAAAAGTGGGACTCTAAATCAAGTTTGTAAAGATAAATAATCTTTGATGTGAGAGGTTCCAATTCACTGTAAAAATTTCATCATTCTCTTGTCTGGCGTTTTGGTTTTCTCACTAGTCCCTGTCTAGCTTGGCTTACGGTAGCCTGCGTGTATCTTACTAACGCTGTCTTACAGCTACCATAGGCAACTGGTATCTTTATCTGAAAACCTTCCAAATGAAAATGTGTGAACGTATTGGTATGGTTGTGCTCCACAGAATTAGAATTTAGGGCTGTCATTAATTCATGGGCATGAAAAATTAACCTAGAAATTGTTTTTCTGAATAATTTTTTTGGCTGCCTGAAGACAGTACTTTAGACCTCGTTAATGTTGGTATCAATAATGTGGCAGTAATCTTTAGCTTAATAATTGAGTTTACCTAGAAGATAGATCTCCAATTAGTATGGCCAGTCGTGAATTACTATCTCCTTTTTTTTACTTATGCTTAGTGCATATTTAAGTGCGTCATACATATTGTGTAAGAGTGTCCCAGTGCAATCTTTCCACCATGGATTTGAGATAGAGCTCCAGGTGTCATCTTGAATGCTAAGTGCCCTTACCTGCTGAACTATCATTAAGCTATGACATCATTTTTCCCAAGGTGACATTCAAATATAAGGGAACGATTGACAGAGAACAGCATGAACACATTTAGAACTAAAACCTTTGCGGCTGAAAGAGATGTTTAAGGACTCTTCCACTGTCTTATGTAAGATCTGAGATCCAGGATCGTTATGCAGCTTTGTAGGGGAGTAAAATCCCATAATTTACGACCCTCTGCTCAGTATCGCCACTACTCCATGATGCCTGTTGGCCCAGAGACCTCTAGTTTTCAGGGCAATGATTCCTGTTTTACTCCTTTGACCACGGGACACATCTAGAATTCTCCTAGTTGATTGAATGTCAAAAAAAAACTATAGAAGTGTGAGTTTCCTGTCTCTCACCCTAACCCTTTTACTAACGTCAAGGTTTCCTAACCCACATTATGTTTGATGGAATACAGGGGCAGGTAAAGACATATACAAGGACTTCCAAGTCTGACTAATGGAAAAAGTGTCTTTCAATGCCTGAAATGCTCACACCCACACCCAGGGGCTTACACTTGAATTTCCATAGACATGGAGAACTTGAGAGTTGTATGAGGAGCCAGCAAGAAAAAGCAGAGGGACTCCAAAATTATAAGAACTAAATCCATTTGCAAGACTAATCAGAAAAGGAAATGCCTCTTATTTCCTGATAAAGATTTCTAAGGTGGATAGCAGCCAAGAAGATTTTTCCCTCCCACCCCTATCAAAAATGATGCAACTAATTCTGGAAGTCTAATGGGGCTGGCCACTTTCTGAATCCATCTGTGCTGTGTCTGGATTCTCTCAGCCAAAGAGACTCGAGGTCTGGTTTTAGTCAGTTGTACTTTATTCTGTGCTTTCTTTTTATGTATTCTTTAAATAGTTATTTTAGCCATAGCACTCATCGAAAAAAACCTATCTTTTATCATTTGGAAATATTGAAGGAATGTTTCTTTTCTCAGTGCTTCTCAAAGCATTTACAGCCATTGTTTAATGAGAAGAGAATTCCACAGGGTCCATCTACAATAAACATGTGCAAGCTCAAGATACTTGAACATATTTCATATTTGATACATGTCGTTCAATATCTGAAAAGCCTAAGTAAATTTATGATATTTTATTGCGAGCTATGTGGTTGTTATATACTCTGGGGAAAATATATTCTGCCTTTGCTTCTTCAGATCAAATACATATTGAACTGAAAAGATTGGTTACTTTCTAAATGGACCTTGTCATACTGAAAATCTAAGTATTTAACAATATTTTGAAGTGTACTCTCCCATTTAGAAGTGCATTTGTTCACATTTATCTGTCCTTTCATGATATCAAGCATACATAGAATATCTGTTTACAAGTTTTTTCAGTACAAAGATAGGATGAGTATGTGGTTTTTAACGGTTACCTAACTTGACCTGCAGTCTAAGAATGATGAAAATCAATCTCATGTTGTCAGTGTGTGTGGCCACATGAGCTCACACATGGAGAGATGGAGGTGGTAATGCCACAGGCAGGGGAGGAAAGGCAAAGATGTGGTCTCTGTTGGCCTGGAATAGTGGACACACTGTTCTCATTGCAGGAAGCCTAAGCTGTGTGGATTTAAATGCCAATTCCAGAAGCATAAGAATCATGTCTACTCAAGCAAGCCTTTAACTTCTCATAGACCCAACAACATCATTTATAAGATAGGAAAAATTGATGTGGGCTCGGATTACCATTAATGAATAAAGAAACTGCCTTGGCCTGTAAATAGGGCAGAACTTAGGCAGGTGGGGAAAACTGGACTAAATGCTGGGAGAAAGAAGGGCGGAGTCAGGAAGACACCGTGGATCTACCACCGGAGATAGACATCCTGAAACTTTGCTGGTAGGCCATGACCTCATGGTGATATACAGATTAATAGAAATGGGTTAAATTAAGATGTAAAAGTTAGCTAATGAGAAGCTAGAGCTAATGGGCCAAGCAGTGATTTAATTAATATAGTTTCTGTGTGATTATTTTGTGGCTGGGTGGCTGGGACAAACAAGTGGCCCCCTCCCGCAACATAAAAATCACAGTATAAAATATTTGGGGTGGCGTCGTAGGGTAATGAAACCTGAGTTCTTACATAAAAATAGCCTGGTATGATAATGACTAATAATGCCTGACCTGAGCATAGCTAAGACACCAAGTTAGCTCTTCTGCTTCTTGTCTGCCAAACTTCCTGATGGCATTGGGTTGTGCTAGGCTTCTTTTGTTGTCTGTTTGAGACAGGGTCTAACACAGCCCAAGCTGGCCTCAAACTCACTGTGTAGTAAAGGTAACCTTGAACTACTGATCCTCCTGCCTCCACAACACCTCAGGTTACAAACCTGCACCACCTTGCCCGGCACCACCATGAAATTACCTTCTCTTAGCCTTGATCTCCTCTTTAGAAATGTGCACATCATAAACGATAGCAGCACTGCTTGTGGGTTCTACTGGGTGACTGTAAAGCAGACGCATGTCTGATACGCAGTTAGTGCTCAAAAATGTTATTACGTGGCATGATAGTAAAAGAACACATCAATAATAGTGTCTAAATATATTTAGAAGCTAGAGTTTCTAAAAACGTCTTTGGAAAGCATCAAGGACCGATGAAAGAACGCCTTACTTTTAACCGTTTGCCTGACTTGTGCCCATCACAAAGGGCAGAGAAACACCCTTCCTCCCTCCCTCGTCCTTTCAGCCTTCCATCTTATCTAAAGCCATTGGCCACCAGCAAGAATGTGCCTTATTAAATTGATAGGGCCTGATTTATCCTGGTATCTGTGCAGAACTGGCCCATGCAGCTGTGTGTCAAACCTCACTCACAGTCTGGCTGGAAAGGGAAAGGAGGTGCTTGTACTTGGTCTAGTGGTGGGGGTGAGGAGAGTGTATCTTAGGCTTGCTTGCATCATGACCCACCCGCCTGACAGTATCTCCACGATGCGGTATGCATTACCCTGCTAGCTGTGAAACCAAATGGTTTTAGCACGTGCATTTCCTAGGGAATGCTACAAAGAGCCTCATGTGACTTTGAGCTCTCCAGAGATCTTACGTGGACTTTCATCTTTATTCATGAGAACTACAGGTGTGGTCTCCATGCTGGGGAGCAGTCATCTGGGGCTCAGCACTCGACACAGGTGATTTTACTCGACGATGTCTTGCTGAATGTTACAACTAGCAGCGCCGTTGTCTGTAAGCAAATGGGGGTGTGAGGCACAACCACATGGACCAGCCCTGAGAAGAGACAATGTGCTACCATGTCTTATCAGTCTAGGAAAGCATATGCTC
Source organism: Microtus ochrogaster (assembly GCF_000317375.1). Taxonomy (NCBI): domain Eukaryota; kingdom Metazoa; phylum Chordata; class Mammalia; order Rodentia; family Cricetidae; genus Microtus; species Microtus ochrogaster. Next base: position 62,822,740 of record NC_022031.1, on the reverse strand, counting down.
GCTGTCAGCAATATTTATTTCTTTAAAAGAATACAAGTGGTCAAAGGCATGGTTCTTTAAATTCTCGCATATTAAGCCAATTGAACGCAGAGATTCAGTTGTATCGGCACAAGGGGCATTTCCCACAAACGTTAGCCTTTTCACTCATCGCCCAAGGACCTCTGGAAAATCAAATCTGGCTTCTGTAAAAGTCTGCCTTTCTCTCTGCTGCTGCACTAATAAATGCGGATGTAGCTAGGGAAGGAAGGGAGGTGCTGAGACCGCTGTGAAAGCAGGCTTCAGGAGAAATCAGCTTTGTAACGACCTTAGCTTCACGCTCACTGAGGTTCCTACAACCGTGGTAAATGTTGCCTTGTTCTCAGAGCAAAGGAATCAGTGTTCTTCTGTAATTGGATGTCTACAAATCTTTTCTCAACCACAAAACACACTGCTCATCTAGTAGTAACTACCATTTGCCCAAAGTAAGAGCAGTTTGTGCAAATTAACTTACGGCATGACTTTCAAAGGCAGAAAGGCGAGACACAGGCTCTTTAACTAAACAGTGAGATCATACTGTGAAGGGAACCCTTTGGGATGATAGAATAAGGAATTCCATATGCGCATGAACCCACGAGCCATTAGCATTGGACTCCTGTTTCTCTTATCATGTTCTTGGTCTTTTGTCTTTTGACTCAATTAGGTCAATCTCAGGGGGATTTGCCTTTTTTTAAAGAGAGGGAAAGACAACCAGACTGGCCTTGAAGCCGGAGCACTCCGGTTCTGTTCTCTCAGCATATGGTGTTTACAGCTCTTGCAGAGAGCATCCGGAGGAATGCTTCAGATGAGAAAGCGTCTCCACATTGAAGATGGTTTCAATTTGTTAGCATTTTTAAGTCTTTGGTCCTAAAGTCATTCTTATGAATCAATAAAGTGGCTAGGGAAATGAGGGTAAGAGATAAAAGAATTACATTCCTTAAGTAAGAGTTACATGTCCCACTGGGTGCAAATAGGCTTCTTTGTACTTGGCCTTTATCTTCTTTTGGTGGTGAGGGTGTGCATTAGCCAAGAACAGAGGACGTTTCTGGTACTAGGAACCTTCCTGAGGTCCATATGGGAAGCTGCTACAGCGGCAAAGCTAGCTAGAAAATAAAAGCCCTCTGAATTAGGACCGAAAGGCTGGCCTTTGACTGCGGCAGAAAGTCCATTCTCTTTTTAAGCCTTCTTCACCCAGACAGCCCGGCACAGATGGTGTGAGCAATTCTGCCAAGCCAGCCGGTGAGAGCAGGCAAGCAGACATCTGCAGGTGAAGGCCAGGAGGGAATCACGGCTGGAAGGTCATTGAAAGTCAGTGCACAGAAAGCCTGTTTCCCCGGCAGCAGAAATTAGCCTGCAAGACCTCTGCAGGTCCACGCAGGCACTGCGCCAAGAGCACTGGACCACATCCTTAGGCTGTCCTAGGAGGTAAATCCTGAGCCTGCTGTCGATTAAAACCCTACACCTGAATCCTGCCTGACGCTAAGATTATAACAAGCTTCCACCCGAGGTTCTGAGAGCTTCGCAGCTCTAGGAATGGGTTTGCTAGCACATTAAAATCAAATGAGGAGAGTTTCCTTTCAACTCAGTTCCTAAGTTCTGTTTAGGACTAATTATCAGTATCACCCTGTAGCAGTTCCTGTAGAGAGCCAAGCTCATCAGAAAGGACCATTCTCGAAGATAAAGCTGGGTATCACTTGACCCATGGACTGGAGGCTGCACTCCCAGCCTCCCACAGAGAGAGGAAGGAGGGATGGGAGTTCTGGGCTAACCTAGGTTACATAATGAGCTCTATGCCAGCCTGGAATACACAGCAAGATTCTCTCAAAATAATTGTTTTTAAGGCTAGAGATCGAACTCTGGACATACCTAAGCCCCGGTCTTCTACAAGAGCAGTGACTTTCTGTGGAGCCATCTCTCCAAAGCCACCCTCAAATGTCCGTTCAAAGAGTCTGGAATCCTATACACAAATGAAAAGCCCAAAATAGTTAGAGCTTTACTGAACGTTTGGCAACCCCTAATTTAAATAAAACAATTTTGGGCATGGCTGTGATGGTATTTCCAGAGGTGATTAGATCCCAAGAGCAAGAATGTAATAAATGGATCAATCACTTGATTGATTCAGACTTTGACAGCAATATTAGAGAAAGGTAGAGAAAGAAAAGAAGTAACCTTCTCCCTAAAGTTCCTTGAAATGGCTTTGATAGACAAGCTATCCAATGGTACTTCCCATTAGTGACTGTTGAGCATACATCTGAACCAGCTGCGGGGCTTGTTGAAAGGGATCACTGACCCTCATCCCAGAGGTTATGATTCAGTCAATACAGACTAGGGCGCATAAATATCTAATAATTCCTACACAGCACTGACAAGTGCTTGATGTCACTTCAATAAAGAATTCCCCAAAGAATCTTATGCACTATTCTTTGGTTTTCTTAAATTCTCATCTCTACTGTAACTAAACCTCAACAGTATGCAAGAAAATAATAAATTGTATTCCTTTCAAAGTCACTCTCAGGGTAAATTTACCTAAAAGACACATAATTATGCTTTACTTTCTTTTTCAGGCTCTTTTGCCATAACCCAGACTATCCTTAATCATAATAAAAAATATTAGAAGCATGCATTCAAACTTGTAAAACTTTAGTAGTGAAAGGCTATTGTAAAAGGAAAACCTAGTAGGAGTTGGAGACATGCTCCAGTAGTTAAGAGATGGTTCCCAGAACCCAGATAGTAGTTCCCAGTCATCAATAACCCCACATCCAGAGGATCCACTGCCTTCTGACTTATGTGGGCACAAGACGCATACCTGGTACACACATGAACATGCAGGTAAAACACTGCTACATATAAATCTAAGTTTTGCTGTGAGGTAGTTTCTTCTAAAGGAAGAAAAGACATGAAGTAGAGGAAGGTAGGAAGGTGGGTTTGGTTCTGTGGAGAGTGGGGGGAAGGATGGGGAATGGATGAGATCAAGACACATTGTTGGAAATTCTCAAAGAACTAATACATGTTATATTAATTAAAGAAAACTATTATCTATCTACATAGAAGTGTTCATACTCAGTATCAAGGAACAACCTAATTAAAGATAGATAAGAGAATCAAATGGATAGCCTCTAAAGTGGACACACAAATGTCCCATGAAATATATGAAAAGCTGCTCAATGTCATTAATCAGCAGGGAAATACAAACTCCAGTAAGGCACCAGTTCACAGCTACTATGATGGCTACCATCAACACACACCACACACACACACACATACACACACACACACACACACACACACGGAGGAAGAAGAATAAACATAGTTGAGAATATAGAGTTGACCTTTTAATTTTCATATTACTGGACAGAATATAGAAGGGTTCAGACACCTTGGAAAACAGTTTAGCATTTTCTTTGAAATTTAAACACAGTGTTACCATATGACCCAATGATTCTATCCCTATGTGTATAGTCAAGAGAAAATAAATATGTGTACAAAACGTCTTACAAGTACTAATGCTTGTGGGTACTCCTTTATGCACATAATAAAGAAATTGGTCTTCCTTTATTTTATCTACAAAAATTAATTTAAAGTGAAACAAAGATTTAAATATAAGAAGCGAAAACAGTACAAAAATCTTGGAAAATTTAGGTATTTTTGTGACTTTGAACTAAGCAATAGTTTCTTAGATGTGGCACAAAAAAAGCAAAGGAAGGAAGGAAGGATAGAAAGAAAGGAAGGAAAGAAGGAAGGAAAAAAGATAGATAGGTAGATAGATAGATAGATAGATAGATAGATAGATAGATAGATAGATAGATATTGAAGGGCATCTTCAAAGCTAACAACTTTTATACCTCAAAGGAAATTACAAGAATGAGAAAAGACAATCCACAGGACAGTTTATTCAGCCTATAAAACAGGCAATTACACTCCTACATACACACTCAAGAGAAAATATACATGTCCACGAAAGAACTTGCATACACATCTTTATAGCAGCATTAGCATAAAAGCCCAAAATTTCTGCTTTGAAAATACATTCATGTGCGTACATTGCATCGATCCTTCATTGCTTGGTTAGAGGTTTTAATTCACAGAAAAACTACAGTACCACATATTCCCAGTGTTGGTGCAAATAAGCAAGCTTTGCTTCAAATGGATGTTTCTATTAACACCATGCCTAATTATTGAAAATAAACATGTGCCAGAGTGAGCTTCAGCTGACTGCCTCTCCACCTATCTTCTCCTCCTGCTGGCTCATGCAGGGGGTCCTCAGCTTATTGAAGTCTGCCAGAGACCCTGATGAGAATGTGCCCTCCATCAGCAGGAATGTGCGAGTCCACCCCGAGAATTGTAATTTAAATGACATGTCTCATCAGCCTGGCTTTTAAAAACATGTACAACGGTAAAACAAATCAGGAAATTTTTATCCAAAATAGAATGCTTATCTCCTGTAAGACTGCATATGTAAGTTTTTTTCCTTTGAAGAATATAAACGGAATTTCAAATCAAAGATCCCAACACTCAAATCATGAATGTCGCTGAGGCTGTGTCTGCATAATGGAATAATTTATTCATGGATATTGCAGTGCATAATAATAATCTCAGATTTGGGGAGGCAGGCTGATGCAGAATCAAGCCTTTTAGGCCGGCTTAGGTACCCTGATGTTGTAAAGATTTCATTTAAGAAACTGCTAGTTTCTTAAGTTTCTAAGTGTGGCGGTATATGCTTTAGTCACAGCTATCTGGAGAGTGACGAAGCAGAGCTTGAACGAAAACTAGCCTGGGCTACATGGTGAGTTCTGGACATCCTCAGCCATATAGAAAGGAAGAGACGCTGTCTCACACAATAAGAAATAAGCCAACAAACTCTTTCACATGGGGTGAGCTATTAACCACTCTTTTTTGTTTCTGTGCTTCCAACATGCCAATGCCCTCCCTCTCCTGTAGTTTCCAGTTTAATCCGTTTCTTGAAGGCGCCACAGACAGCTTCCACCTCTGCTTTCATATGTGGTATCAAAGCATTTCTAATAATCGGGGGATTAACCATCAGGACTATCTAGCAAAATGTTCTGGCAGGCAAAGTCCATAATCCTTAGGAGCTTCCACAGAGCAGAAAACAGATTGTCCTTTGTAACAGGGAGTGATGTAAGTTATATGGAGACCAGAACAAGAAACAAGTGACAACAGCCTCCCTTTTGTGGTTAGCTGTTAGCAAGACATTGCGTATGAAAGGATCCTAGATATTATAAAGCAACAAACAAAAATCAGTACTTATAGTAAAAGGAGTAATGCTTTCTAGAATACATTAGCTATTTGTATATCATTTCTTTAGTGACTCCTAAAGATTAGGATGGCTGTCCGTGTGATCCTAGAGATATAAAAATAGAAATCACACGGAATTTCTTAATATTTCCAATTATACCATTTTCCTAGGGAAAAATATATTATTTTCTAACATGCTTTAGCAGTAAAGAGATTCTATTGCCGAACTTGCTGAGGTCTAGCAGGTCATCAATAAACAGTGATAAGTAGGTTCACTTCTAAATAAAAACAGGCAACCTCTGCTAATGAGTGTCTAATGTAGTCAGCCACCAAATCTGACTTTATCTCGTTTAGTGACTTTACAGCCTGGAATAAGGAGCTCCTCTGAACTCCCACACTTCACTGACTGCAGGCTAGTCCAGTGGCAGTGGTGTACTATACTAACCGTGATGTCAACTGTATGAACAATTTAGTGACTGCCAACACTGACCAAGTCCATTTTAAAGGGAAATGCTTCATCACGGATGCCATTTGGGAATGGATATTTTCTGCTATGCATGCTTTGTGAGAAAAAATAGTCAGTTAGATCAGGTTCCATTATTTGGAAGACTATAAGTCATTAATGGTAAGAGGGAGGGAGAGTAGGGGAGGGAAGGAGACAGCCACTATATTTCCATTGTTCTCTTCTCTCCCCAATGAACATTCTATCTATAGATGACAGTATACCTTACTTAAAGCAGTAACAATAAACAAATAATAGATTACCTGCCTAAAGTGACTAGAGCTGATAAATAGCTCTCTTTGGCCTCAAATAAAGAGCTTATTGACCCCCCAGGAAGCGTCAGGTGCCAACTCCCTCTCATGCCAGGAACTGGAAGAAGTTGGATGGCCCAAAAACCTAGGATAGACACAAACACAACTGGCATAAATAAATAAATGAAAAATAAATAAATAAACCAGTGAAATAAATTCTAATGATATTCTGTTATACTCATAGATTGGTCTGACCCAGTTCTCATCAGAGAGGATTTCTCCAGCAGCTGAGGGAGCAGATGCTGAGACCCACAGCCAGACATTATTCATAGTTCGGGAAACTGGCAGAAGAGGAGGAGAAAGGATTGTAGGAGTCAGAGATCCTGGAGAGCGTGACCCACAGAACCAACTAAGCAAAGCTGATAGGGTCTAACAGAAATTGAAAGAGCAATCACGAAGCCTTCTTGGTTCTGTGGCTCTCGGCATACATGCTGTGGTTGTTAACTTGGGGTTCCTTTGGGACTCCTGACAGTGGAAGCCGTGTAGCCTGAATTTTTATTGTATTTAATAATAAAAACCCTGAGTCAGATATAGCGGTAAATGCTGAAAGATCAGAGAAGCAGAGCAGCCATCCATTAGCTCTTTCCTCTGCCAAATCCTCAGACCTAAGGGGTTATGCTATCTCTAGAAATCCTCAGATTGAAGCCTTGAGCTCCTGTTTCCTCCTGTTTTATATTCCTCTCTCTGCCCAGCCGTATCCCTTCCTTTCCCAACCTCCCAAGTACTGGGATTAAAGGTGTGAGCCACTACCACCTGGCTCTGATTCTCCTTTAGACTGGATTGACCCACATAGCCCAGGGTAGCCTTGAACTCATAGACTTTCTGCCTCCCTAGGGCTGGGTTTAAAGGTGTATGCCACCACCTCCTGGCCTCTATGGGTAACTAGTGGCTGGCTCCGCACTCTGGTCATCAGGCATGCACAAGCAAATTATCACCACGCAGTAGATTCTGCTGATGATCAGTAGTCAGGCTGATTCTGACTCCGGTCTACTTTTGAGAAAGTGTTCCTCCTCCTGAGTTGCCTTGTCTAGTCTTGACATGAGGGTTTGTGCCTGGTTCTATTACATCGTTATGCTGTTTTAGGTGGATGTTCCTGGGACGCCTGCTCTTTCCTGAAGGGATGTAGAGGAATGGATCTGGAGAAAGGAGAGGTGGGTGGGAACCTGGAGGAGTGGGAGGAGGGGAGGCAGCAGTCATGATGCACTGCCTGAAGGGAGAATAAAGCAAAAGAAAAAAAAAAACAACAACAACAAGAGCTAATTGAACTTCACCTCAAAGCTGTTTACCTAGACAGAGCCAGGTTTAGTGGGAAAAGACAAGAAATCTGTCCTTATTTCCATGTTACTTTTTAAGTAAAGCATGGGTTTTTTTCCTTCTTTTTGTTTTTTTTAGAACAAGGTCTCACTAATAGATCTGGCAAGTCTATAACTCACAGAGATCTACCTGACTGTCTCCTTAATGCTGGGACACTATGCTCCGGGCCTCTTATTTTTATTTTAAAACATGAAGTAAAACACTTAAGATTTTTAGATTTTCCCTGAAATTGCACTGATAATTCAGTTCTTACATTAAAGTTCCTGAAAATGGTTCACTCAGAATGGATCTGTAAGAAAAGAAAATGCTTAAAATACAAAGCTCTCTTTTCTCCATCTCAATTGCACTATGAGCAATTGTACTGTAGATCTAAAACCGTAACCCACAAGAATGCAAAAGTTTTATATGCTTTACAATAAAAAGCATTGATGCCAGTTGAACTATAGCACATGCCTTCTTATTGCTCAACCTTTTTTTTTTTTAATTAGAAAGCTCTTGAGAGTTGTTTGGGCATAAATATTTATCAGCACACTCACATCTAAGACAAAAATAGCAATATAAATTTATTATGACATTCATAAATCTTGGCTTATGACTGTCAACCCTTTATTACGTTTTTAGTAACAAACATAACATAGATTTATTTTCAGGACATTTCCATTTTGAGATACTATAGAGCATGTGGTCATTGCCCTAGAAGAATATATTGCTTTTCAAACAATAAGAATATATGAAGTCATATCTGTTTTCATAGGGATGGATATTGGCGTCATTTTCTCATATTATTTCATTGTTTTTCTTTATCTTTCTGTTAAGTAACTTTATTTTTAACACTGGATATCAGGAAGATATTTTTACAACATTTTGCTTGGTATGTGAACTCAACGTACAGTAGGTTCAACGGAAATAACATCAATATAAACAATACTGATCAAATTCATATCAGCAGGAAGTGATTACCACGACATTGCTGGATCCTAACCACCAGTTATGCGATTTATGCTAGTTCTAAAGATGTTAAAACATAGCAAAAATGTGTCTCAAAATTAATGAAGTCCAGTAACAATTTTACACTTGGCTTATGGTAACTATCACTATGAACTTCGCAGTGAGACAAACATCAGTGTGTCTCACCTCACTTAATGCTTTGTAACTTCTCAGCCCCTCTCAACCCCTCTCCCAATTAAAACTGAATTATTGTACTAGTATCTACTGCAGAGAAGGGTTTTAAGGGTCCACACAGCACGGTTTCTATGTAAGTTACTCATTGAACATTATATTGTGATTTTTATCACAATTTTTTTTTTTTGGTTCTTCATAGTCACCTAAGAGGAAGGCAGAAGGAAAATATCTTCATTTTGCACCCGGGGAAAGTAAGATCAAACTAGTTGTAATCTGCCCAAGCTCACGGTGTCAGTAAAGGGCACAGTGGCAGGACGAAGCTCTTCCTCTCTTTCCCTACTTAGAATTCCTACTTTTATTTTCTAAGTGTTTAATTAACTTGAATATAATAAAAATAATAAGAGCATTGGGGGTAGTTATAAAACCTTGCATCCAATTCCTCTTTCTTAGAGTAACTGTGACTCTTCGTAACTCTAAATCCAGGAGCTTTGAATTAGGTCTTAATTACTAGTTCCAAGGATGACACAAAAGGCCTAGTTTTGCCACTCAGGACCCTGAATTCCCCTGGATGCAGAAATTGATCCAGGAATAGACAGTTAGATCTGTCCAAGTCAATCAGAATAAACCAGAGTTAATCTTAGGGCTTTTACTTGAGCAACCAGAATAAAACTATTTGAACAGAAAGAACAACACCCCCATCCTTTTGGCTTAAACTTGAGGTGTAGATGGAGCAGCTGCTGCCATCTTGTGACCACATGGACCCTAAAAATGAAGTAAAAACATGGAAGCAAATATGGCCAAGCTGGGCAGAAGACCCAGACGAGCTACGTTATCAAATATGTAAGCTTCTAAATTCATCCACACTTGAATTTAGTCCTTTTTAATTTCCCACTTATGTGAATCAATAAAGTCCTTTCCTTTGCATGAATAGCAGCCTTCACCTCCTAAGAAACAGAGTTCTGAGTGGAGCTATAGAAACTAAAAACCATGTGCCCGATAGACATCATGGGTGTCAGGCCCATGAGTGACAGGATTGAACAAGTAATGAAAATCAAATACCATCCGGCTATGCACAATCACAGCAGAAAATACATGTGTAGTGTCTCAGTTTTTATCTGTTGGCCAAGCTTGGAGAGACTCCAACAATATTTAGGCTAAGCCACACGAAGGAAAAACTTGGTTTTAAGACCTTTTAATTCTCTTCTGACCTGAACGCCACACATTTGGAATTGTTTCTGCCAGTGTAACTGGGTCTTCTTGATTGAAGTTATCAAGGGTGTGGAACAAGTTGACACTATGCAATTAAATATGCTGCCTCTAAACATTAAACTCTGACAGCACAGGCAAAAGCCCAAGTGAAATTAGTCCACTGGTTAATTACAATAACCCATGCATTCTTAGAAAAGCCATATTAACGGGCTGCAAAACAAACCTTCAAGCATCTCCAGCACTCGGTAAGTAGTTAATTTTCCTCCCTAAAATGCAAAATTTTTACTAAGGAGTCTGGTTCCCAGAAAACTTAACAATTTGCTCAGCGAGATAAGTACAAAAAGCAAATATATGTTCACACATTCAAGGATCCCTCTTTAATTTCCACCACTACAGAGGAATGTTGATCTTATTCTGATTTTTTGTGTTCCTTTAGCATGCTGACTTGAGTTGTAGCTTTGACTTAGCATTTTTAAGCTATCCATTCTGGCTACTAATCCACATGTGTTACAAAAGTGTTTGTGCACATGATGAGGTTTTCAAAAGAAACAGATTTTTACATTTCTATACACTTGGGGTCTTGTTAGATTTTCTAATTATGCACAGTAGAGATAGTAACTCTGCTTAGGCACTTGTGTTCAATAAGTGTGAATATTAGCATACAGACCCATGCATTATTTCTCATTCCCTAGAACTGCAGAACAGAAAACAGGCAGAAAAGAAGCCTACCCTCAAAGTGCAGCCTAAGAAAAAGCAAAGAAAGAAAAGGAGACACACATGTATTTTTCTTGCAGTAGTAATTGCTACTGCCTCTGTTCCCTCTATGTGGCAGAAGAAGGGCTTAATTAAGGAATCTCCGACAGCTTGCCATTGACTAAACTGGGAAAGGAAAGAACCGGTCAGCTAGCCTTTTTCAGCCTCCAGGAAGCTTTCTCGTTTCTATTCATTTTCTCTCCCGAGTTATAGCATCCAGGTGAGGTGCACTGGTCTGCCAGGTACCCATGAACATTCAGTACCTGGTAGCCTTCTGTTCTTGCAATTTGAAATCTCAATCAAGAAAGAGAAGCACATCTCCCATCCTAACTCACTGTATGCAAATTCTTGCCTTGCATCTCTATATGCTGAATAAATTTCAGGCAGTGCTAGTCTTTTGTGCATGTGATTACCTCTTACACGATATTTTATTTTATTCTATTTCGTTTTCGTAAATTTTCCTTGTCTTCAGTGTAGACGATACTTTGTTGTACAAGAACATTTCCCTACAAGTATAGTGTATTAAGCATATTGCCCTTATACCCTCCTTTTCTTCCCCTTATATTAGTTCCCTTTGTTCCTATAAAAAGGCTTGTTTCTACTCGCATATCTATTGACATTCATGATTTTATTTATTCAAACAATACAGTTAACGAAGGAGCTAAAAAAATGAATCCACACTTCTTAAAAAACTGAAAAACAAATGACCAACAAATACATAAAATAAATGTCCAAACATGGTGGCCGTCAAAGAAATGCAGATTAAATTGCTTTGGAGTTCCATTTTCCTCACTCGGAAGAGGAGTAGTTAAGAAAACAGTATCAACGGAGGCGCAGAGGATGTTAGGAAAGGTAACATGTACACACTGCTGGTAGGAAAGTAAGCGTGTTCAGTCACTCTGGAAACCAGTATGGAGGTTTCTCAAAGCACTGAACCCAGACACCACAGGACTCAGCTGTATGATTCAAGCCAACATCCTATAGAGATATTTGAATGACTATGGGAGACAATAGCTAAGCTATGGGACTCAGATAAGTGTCCAACAAGAAAGAAATGGATTCTTAAAATGTCACGTGTGTATGAGCATGGAAGTCCTTTCAGTCATAAAGAACAAAATTATGTCATTTAGAGAAAAGTGGATGCAACTGGAGATAATCACACTAAGCAAACAAAGTCGGTCTCCGCATGGCAAGCATCATTCATCCTCTCCCATATGTTGTTCCTGGATTTTATATAGATTCATAGAATCATTTATGCATATTTGACAACACAGTAGAAGGGGAACTGTGGAGGGAAACAAAAGATGCAGAAGGTGGTGGTGTGAGAAAGAGGAGACCAGGAAGGTGAGAAGAAGGGGGAAGGAAGCTCCGTGGGTATTCTACAGATGTGTAAACATGCTCTTACAGGACACAGTCTGTGCACAAGGAACCCGAACAGGGGAAGTGGGGAAGGATGAAAAGAAAACAGTGCTGGTGAGGATTTAGAGAAGCAGAACCCTTATATGAGGCTGTGTAAGATAGTGCAGTCATTGTGGAAAACCGCATGAGGATTCCCTTACAGACTAGAGTCATCAAGTAGTCTGGCGAGTATTTATCCCAAGGACTTGAAACCAGTGTGTGGGAGAAATATTTGTAACCCTTATGCTCAGTGTAGCATTAGTCCCCATAGCTAAAACAGAATCAAGTTAAACCTCCACCATTGGAAAAAATTAATAGAGAAAACGTGACACACTTATATGTATATGTGATAAAATACCAAGATGCTTGTAGAATGACAGTGTATCAATTACCACAAGGTAGAAATAGTCAAAGAACACTATGATGAATGAGATAAGCCATGCACAGAAGGACAAGTATGTGTGTGGAAATTAAAACCTTCCAATTCACAGAAGCAGACACTAAATGACTGATTATCAGAGAGATAAATTAGAAGATGTTGGTTAGAGGGTAGAAATGATTAGTTAGAAACAGAGAAAAATGAAAAGAATTCAAAGTGATGGTTTTATCCTGATTGATTAAATCATCCCATCCTGTGTTTATATATCATGTTGTATACCCAACAGCTACCTATCTAATTATTAAAAATAAAATGACGAATATATAAAAGTATTATAAATAATGATGCAGTTCTATAGAAAACTTTAAGATAATGGGAAATAAGAATGACAGAGTGGGTGAGGTTGCTATTTTGGAAAACCCAGAAAAAAATGGCTTCTAACTACATCATGAATGAAAGGAAGAATGAGCAATGACACGGACTTCATAATGCTTTGATGATCAATTTTAAAAATCTCCCAGGTTGAAAATGGTAACAAACTAGAGAAACAACTTTATCACCCCAAGGGAATTCAAGACAGACCACCTTAGATACTTAAGACAGCATGGAACGTAGACATTTCACATCAAATTTTAATTGAGCCCCACTTGACTGAATTTATGGTTCTACCAAGAACTCTGGCTTAAAGAAAGAGACAACAGGGTACACAGAATCTGAAGGGAAATTTGAAAAACATGGGAGAGACTCAGGACAGGGTAAGAAGAGAAATACAGAAGGCAGGAAGAGGGTAAAATAACAGTAAGAATGTCTGAAAAGGTCATAAGAAATCAACTATGTACCTAAAATTATTTATAATACATGTAAGTCAGTGTATACATGGCATATATAGTTAAAAAGAGTTATCCCCATTTGGGGTGTCAATAATCCCATCTCAGTCCAAGTGCCATAGCCCCCCTAACAAGATCCCAACACCAGGCATTCAAGATCCTCTTCTAATCTGTTGGTCAGGGTTGTCCCAGAGACTCCCAAAACGTATAGGCTATTGCCTATACTAGACACTTCAGACAAAAGGCCCAGAGTCCCCTGAGCTGGAATTGTCCTAACAGACCCTTCTCTGAGGACTAGCATTTGTGATCAAGAAGGTGTCAAGCAAGCTTTCAAAGGAGGGAAGCAATCAGCCATCTAACCCAGCAATGACCCCAGTGAACCACAACATCTACAGATATGGCCTAATAACTTTAAGGGTGCAGTAGTAGCACATAGTCCTAGACTGTAACCAACCTTCCCCTTGGACTTAAGACACAATCAACAACAGGAAGACCATCCCTAGTACTAGAAGCCTAGACAACTAACCAGGGTAGTTAAACCATGGATCTTAAAGGATCACCTAAAACAATCACTTTGCTAAACCAACATAATCCTTATCTGATGATCATGGAAACTACAAAATAATCCCACACTTGCTCAGAATTGCATATAATAAAGGGTCATTTATTTAGGGGTAGACTCATATCACAGTCCTCGGCATGAATGAAGAACAGGGACTGAATGCAATGGCCAGAAGCAAGAGAGTGAGTGCATGCTTTACAGCTGCATTTATAGATAAGAGACAACACCCAAGTGGACTGGTATCTTAAAGGCTATTGGCTTAAGGAGCTACAGCAACCTACATTATAAATATTTTCCTTACTCCTACAGATAAGTGCTCATCTCTCATCAAGAAAACATCTCTTCAACAAAAAGAGACTATCACAGAAAACCATAACCAATCAAAATGGAGAGTTATAGAGCCAAGTTCCAACAGATGTACTTAAAGTACAACTCTTGGACCTAAGGCTTAGGGACCATTGTGGAAGAAGCAGAAAGACTGTAAGAGCCAGAAAACAGAAGTGAGGTTATGTCTCCTAGAAACGCCAAAGAGCAACATCCATGTAGTTACAACCATGGCTATCTAAACAAGACCTGAACAAAGATAATGGCAACAGAAATACTAGTGTGGGTAGGATAAAGGTCAGGAGACACCATCTCTACTAAATAATGGTAAAAAAATAGAGAAATAGTCTTTTGCTTGGAAGAGTATACCGATTGGCTATTTAATACCAACTCTGAAAAGATATACATATAAGTAGCATTATATGGACTGAGTAAGCTATATTTTTGTATTTAGAAATATGCACAGGCACACACACACACACACACATACAATTAAAGAATAAAAGAAGCCTTGAATTTGTAAGAGAGCAGGGGGGACCTCATAAGACTGTTTGGAGGAAAGAAAGGGAGGGGAAAAATGATGTGATTACATTATGATCTCAAAACAATTAAATAAACACAATCATCCTTGAAAAGGAGGGTATTTATATTATAATTATACTGTAACTTCTTATGCCACTTACGATTGGCATTATTTGAAAATAAATTATTTTCTTCTAAACTCTGTAAGAAAGAAAGAGAAGTATGCATCCCGTTGCTCTCTTCTGTCATGAGCTTCTTTTTTGTGTTTAAAAGAATTCATAAACTATGATTCACATTGGCTGGACTAGTGATGTTTTATTTATTTGGTCCCAATCTCATAAAAGTCTTTTATTTAACTTTGAATAAACCAGATGAGCCCCATACCCTTTTTAGTAATTCTGAAATATTCAGACATACAGTCTCAATCATAGTAAAATAATATCATGGCCTGACATTTGACACTTCTTCACTGTTAAGCTATATATCACCTCCAAGGTTATTCCACTGCTCCAGTTCTGTTTATTAAGATTCATTCATATTAATATGTTTATTTCCAAAAATCTAAATTAACACTTTTGCTTATCAAAATGTCCTTATTAATTAGAGTAACATGGGAGTGTGTCAGGTAATTTCTCTAAAGCATATCTAGTCCTGTTCAACTTATATTGACACACTCACCAGACTGCAAACAGAATTAAACATGAAGAAGTAAAAGTAGCTACTAAATTTTTCTCTGGAGTTAAGAGACAGCTCTATAGCCACAGGGCTAAGAGTCATTGCATGCACACTGGGAACTGCAAAGTCAAACAGCTCCATGAGTATGTCTGACTTAAAAGTTAAGCTGCAAGTAGCTATTGTAGTGTAGACTTCTGCAGTTTTGAGAATCACGATTGTCAGCATGGTCTCCTCCTTTACAATCGCATATAATGGATTGAGGTAATTAGTTAGTTTTTACCATGGGTAATATTAAATCTATATTGTTGATACTTTCATGCCACCTTTGAATACATGCAAGCCCATCCTATTTGAACTTAAAATATCACTCATATTGTCATAAAGCTTTCATCTATGCACATACATATATGGATAATCAGTAATATCCTTTTGTAAAACCATCCCAATTCTCATTCACCAGTCAATTTCATTCGATATTTTCACACAATCTCGAACAAATAAATAATTTATATGTATATTCATTTTGTAATTATGGATTTGGGGGTCAGAAGTAGGTAATGGTGACCTAACTTATAAAAATAATTGCTTCTTAATTGGATATGTGCAATACAGATTTATTTAAAATGTAAATTTGTCTAATATTAAATTAATATGCAAGAACAGCATCATTCATCTGCTATTTTTAGATATTTACAAGGCTATGTAGTTAATTGACTGTACTACAACATAATGGCAACCAGATAATGATTCCCCCGCCTTGTCTGGCACAAGAAGCTTCAACCCACAGTCCAGACATAATGATTACAAATTTCTAGGGAGTAAATCTGAATTTTTAGCATGAAGTGAGGCAAATTTGGGTAATGAAGAGATTCATTACAGATGAATCTCAAATAGATCCTGGCAGTGCAGCATTTTTTAACACATACAAATCACTTTCAAGAGTCCTTTTCTTTCCCTCGAAGTTAGAATCAATATTGCTATTATTCACAGTACTGACGAAATGGAAACCAACCAAATATTCCTCAACAAATAAATGGCTAAAGAAAGTGTGGCATGTGTTCACAATGGGATATTGTTTGCCTTGTCCTTTTGGTTGTGAGCAAATATTTTCAGTCTTAGTATAAGAGGAACCCATGTCATTTGTGACAACATAGACTTACGAAGGGAGATTATACTGTTATATTAACCAGACGCAAGGCTATAGAGACTGTACAATCTCAGTTAAGTGTTCAGTCGTGAAATGTTGAATTTATAGAAACAGTAGAATTGTAGGTTTGAGGGCTGAGGGTCTGCAGAGATGTGAAAAACATTGTCCCACATAAGATTATCAGCACTCCCAATCAGCAGAAAGTAGCCTAGAAAACTATACCCGCATTCCCAAGAAAATGAATTATGGCTGTTTTTCTTTGTTTAGAGTGTTGGTTACAATTTGTATTGATAATGATCAGGAAGAAAGCTAAATAAAAAAGATTCCATTCAGAGTTCTTGTTTTAAAAAGAAGGGGAGTGCTGCTGGGCAATGGTTTTGCCCTGAAGAGGTTTGTTTCTTGTACTTGTTTAATAAAATGCTTATTAGCCAGTAGCCAGGCAGGAAGTATAGGCAGGGTAACCATGCAAAAAGTAGAGGCAGGGCAATGGGAACAGGAGAATTCTGGGACAAGGAAACATCAGTCTGCACCATCACCCAGATGCAGAGGAGGCAAGATGCCAATGCCTCGATGAAAAAAGGTATCATGTGGCTATCACAGACAAGAATTATGGACTAATTTAAGCTATAAGTGTTATAAGAAACCTGAGGTAATAGGCCAATCAGTTTATGATTAATGTAGACCTCTGTGTATTTCTTTGGTACTGAACAGCTGCAGGATTGGGCGGGATAGAAACCTCAGTCAACAAATGAAGAAATAAATAAATAAATAAATAAATAAATAAATAAATAAATGAATGAATGAAGGAAGGAAGAAAGAAAGAGAGAGAGAGAAGCAGGAAGAAAGTAAAGAAGGAAGGAAGGAAGAAAGGCAGGAAGGAAGGAAGGAAGGAAGGAAGGAAGGAAGGAAGGAAGGAAAAAAGGAAGGAAG
>NC_022031.1:62803720-62804732 GCF_000317375.1 Microtus ochrogaster | reverse complement strand
ATATCATAGTGGATGTGCTAAATGTTAATGGAAAATAAACTGTACCAATATTACAGGTTTAAATTTATAAACATAAATTAAACATACTGAAAGAGACTATATTGGAATGTCAGTGTTAGTTATTGCATGGTGATGGCTAAGAATAATTTAGTTTCTCATTCTTTACAACTCAATTTTCAGAACAGTTTCCTGTATGCCTGTTGATTGGGGAAATACTGTATGATAAAGTAGCAAAAGCAAGTCAGGCTAAAACCAATCCTTGTTCCCTAGTGAGTCTGGCATGGTACATGATTATCTAACTCATTTTGTGTATCTAATTTATATGATATCCTAGATGCTGTCCTATTAATGTTAAGACACCATGACCAAGGCAATTCTTATTATAAGAAAAAAACATTTAATTGTGGGCATGTTTACAGTTTTGAGGATTAGTCCATAATCATCATGGCAGGAACTAGACAGGCATGGTGCTAGAGCAGTAACTGAGAGTTCTATATCCTGATCCACAGGCAGCAGACAGAGAAAGAGAGACTGAGTCATGCCCAGTGACATATCTTCTCCAACAAGGAGGTGCCTCCTTGTCCTCATAATCCTTCCCAAAGAGTTCCACTAAGTGGCAACTAAGCTTTCAAATATATGAGCCTAAGGGAGTCATTCTCCTTCAAACCACTCCATAAGTTAGGACTCTGAATTCATGCTTACATCGTAGCACCAAAGGACAGACAAGCATCACAACTTAGTAAGTGACTATTTGGGTTAAACAATAATAACCACCATATGAAAATTTTAATTTATCAATTCATAATCAGAATATTTATATAAGATAGTGTCTCCCAATTTTCTACATTCATTCATCGCAATATGATGAATCTCTCAATTGCCTCCTTGAAAAGAACATGATCAAAAGGCCACTATTTAGCAATGTAACAGAGGAACTCAATGACAAATTAACATAGTCAAAAATTGACATTCCTAAAATAAAGTTATTAAGCACCCTTTGTTATATATATAT
>NC_022031.1:62785656-62803620 GCF_000317375.1 Microtus ochrogaster | reverse complement strand
TACATATGAGTGTGTGTGTGTGTGTGTTTGTGTGTGTGTGTGTGTGAAAATTTAGGGCTAAAATGTTGCCCAGAACTTTCAATAGAAGAAAAATTAATCAAATACACAGTTGTATTTTCTTACTGTGGCTGGACTTCCTGATACAGTTTAAATAGTGAGTAATTCTGATACAGGATCATATGTTAAATCTTTGTATTCTAGAGTGGCACTACTGAGAGAAGGTCCTTTAAGAGTTTATGAGGGGTGGGTATTAAGAAGTCCTTAAAGCGTTGAGACCTATTCAGTTGGAAAAGAGAAAATAGTTTTCTCCTGTGGACTCTCACTGGAGTTATTAAACTACAGTCAAAGGCAGACCCCGTTCCCACCAGTAGATGGTCAACACAAAATGAACTCAATGGCATTTTTTTTATGCTTCTCATCCCGTAATGTTTGTTTGGGGATTTTTTTCTTTATTGGTCTTTTTCTTGTATATTCTATTTTATGACTGTGTTTTTATGATCTTTGTTTGATTTTCTGTTTGTCTGTTTGCTTTCTAAAGAGTCAGAAACAATGGGCATGGAGTTGGGTGGGTAGGGATGTGAGGGGTAACTGAGAGGAGTTGGGGGAAGGGAAAGCGTGATGTGATATGAATGAATTTTTGTTTCCAAAATGTAGACTCTCTTAAAGGGCCTCTGAATCCCCAGTCTTTTCTTTATTTCTCCCCTTCACAGCTCCTTCTCCACTTTCCAGCTAGTGTGCTTTCTCCCAACCCTCTTCTTTGCTGCTTGTTAGATTTTGATCTAACTGAGTCCTGCTATGATGTGCCCATCTTTCCAGAGACCCAAAGTGATGAAGTAGCTAGATTTGGGTCTATAACTTTTAGATTCATGAGCTAAAGAAACCTCTGATTATTATCTCTGAATCCTAAGGCATTTCACTATAGCAATGCAAGGCTGACTCGGTATCCCACTAAATGTGATACATTGGTACGGATAAAGAGAAAACAGATCCCCTTAGCTTTGTAAACATTTAGATGAGTTACTCTAATCTCATGTGCTTTTATTTGTGATGAAATTACTTAGTTTCTTCTGTCTACAGCAGACAGGAGCAAATAGAGATAACCACAGCCAGAGATTATGCTGAGAGTGACCTTGGAGCACTCATTCTTAAATGGGACGTCTCTATCAAATCCGTCCCCTCAGAGCTCAGGAAACCAAGTAGAAGGGGAGGCAGAAAGAGTGCCAGAGCCGGAGGGGATGGGGAACTGTTGTAACGAGGCCGCTTGTTTGTTTCCCGGCCGACCAGACTCTAGAAATAATCACATAGAAACTGTATTAATTAAATCACTGCTTGGCTCATTAGCTCTAGCTTCTTATTGGCTAACTCTTAAATTTTAATTTAACTCACTTCCATTATTTTATATTTTATCACAAGGTTTATGGCCTACCAGCAATGGTCCAACATGTCTGTCTCTGGCAGAAGCATGTGGCTTCTCTAAAACCCACCTTACTTCTCCCAGAATTCAGTTTAGTTTTTCCCTCCTAGCTCTACTCTACCATATCACAGGCCTAAGACAGTTTTTTTTTTTTTATTAACTAATGGTATTCAAAACATACAGAGGGGAATCCCACATCAGAGGACACCAGGAGAACAAAACCCTCTAGCTCAACTGAGGAAGACTCATATAAACTCCCAGAGATTGACAGAGCAAGCACAGAATGGGTCTTACGCATAAGTTTTCCCAAGATCCTCTGCATGTACATTATAGTTTTGAGCATAGCATGTTTATGGGACTCCTGAGTGTGTAAATGACGGGTCTCTCGTTCTCCTGCCATCTGTTGGGCTCTTTTCTTTTTGTTGGTTTGCTTTGTACAACTTCAATGGGATTGTTTTTGCTTTATTTTTGTTATATTTTGTTGTTGTCTCTTAGAACCCTCTCATTTTCTGATGAGAGATGAAGTGGATCTGGATGGGAGAGGAGGTGTGAAGGAATAGGGAAGAGTAGAGGGAGGGGTATCTGTAATCAGGATTTAATGTATGAGAAAAGAAACTATTTTCGATAAACTGAAAAAAATTATTTAGGTTATGTTAAAAACAATGTTTATATTAACAAATATGCAGTGAGGAAGAAATCTGTAGCCCTTTTACTTTTCCAATAGTTCTTTCTTATAAATTCAAGCCAATTAGATCCAACATCATACAGGGAAATTCTTATGTGGCAAACTATGTAAGGCAGTCATTTCTGTTTTTTTTTTTTTAATAATTATTACTCCCTGAAGATTTTCAGTTTTTACTTCCTCTTGATCTGTGAATCTTTTCAGTGTTCTTCCTCCTAAAGACCATTAACTAGCTTTTGCTTCCAATCATGCATCATTTTTCTTTGTATTTAAAAGCAATCAAAGAAATCATATCACTAACATCAGCAAGAATCAGTGGTGGTGACCTCACTTGGTGAGGACTTTTGTCTTGATTCCCATACCATGTCATGTTTTATCAAATCAACCATGCTGAAAAGAAAGAAACTTCTGTTCAACCACCATATTACAACTTAATATTGATACTAAATAAATGATGGGAAAGGAAAAAACAAAAGTACAGAGTGGTGCTGCTGAGAAGTCCCTGACAGAGCTTCCGACCATATTTCCATCCATATGGGACAATCATGAAGCCTATGCCTTAGTACTGAGGAAGTTGAAGTCCTTGTTCCAATTTCATCTCCATGTGCAGCAGGTAGATGTGTGAACCTGACTTGTGTCAACTCTCTGCTTGCCTCATTTAACTGAGCAGAAAAGAACCAGTCAGTTTGAGTAATGAAATATGACTAAGTGCTGAGAAACCACCTCCAGCATCAGAGCTCCACACAGTAGGTTTAGAGATGTCTGCGGAGGATATACTTTCTGACTGAATCACGAATGCCTGCCCTACTGAAGTGCATTCAGTGTCAATGTGCCAAACAGAAGACGCTATGTAAAGTATTTCAATTAGAGCTGGTGTTCTGCTAATTACATGCTGTCATAATGGTTGGAAACTGGACGCAAATGATCTGTTTGCAGTTGTCCTAAGAGCACAACATAATAAAAGCTACTGATACTACAGATTTTTTTTCTATTAATTCGGTTTTTAAATTGGTATTTAGGCAAGAAAATAAAAATATTTGTCATTTGGGTGATGTAGAAAATTATTTCTGTATGTGTTTCTTTTATTGGTTAATGAATAAAGAAACTGCCTTGGCCTGTTGATAGGGCAGAGTAGAACTAGACAGGGAAAACTAAACTGAATGCTGGGAGAAAGAAGACCCAGTCAGGAGAAGCCACGTGGCCTCGCTGGAGACAGACGCCAGAACTTTATTAGGTAAGCCAAGACGTGTGGTGATACACAGATTAAGGGAGATGAGTTAATTTAAGATATGAGTCAGACGGAAATATGTTTAAGCTATTGGCCAAACAGTATTACAAACAGTATTATGGTTTCTGTGTGATTATTTAGGAAGTCTGAGTGGCTGGGAAACGAACAAGTGGTCTCTTACTACACTTGGGCGTCTTGAAAGTAAAGAATAGAAGAAAAGAATAAAAGGATGGTTAGTTGAAATAGCAAATCAGAACTCAAGTTATTAGAATCACAAATATTTTCTACTTTATAAGAATAACAACAGTTTTAGAGCATACAAATATTGCAAGGTGAGGGTCCACTTGTTCTTCCCGGCCACCTGGCTAGCTTAGCCCTGAAATAACCACACAGAAATTGTATTAATTAAATCACTGCTTGGCCCATTATCTCTAGCCTCTTATTGGCCAACTCTCAAATCTTGATTTAACCCATTTTTTATTAGTCTGTATATTGCCACATGGCAGTAGCTTACCGGGAAAGATTGAGCATGTCTGTCTCTGGCGGCTCCATGGCATCTCCCTCCTTCTCCACCCTTCTTCCTCCCAGCGTTCAGTTCTCTCTTCCCCACCTACCAAGTTCTGCCCTATCAACTAGGCCAAGGCAGTTTCTTTATTCATTAACCAATGAAAGCAACACAAAAACCCCGCCTACCTAAGTTCTGCCCTATCAACTAGGCCAAGGCAGTTTCTTTATTCATTAACCAATGAAAACAACACATAAACAGAAGGATCTCCTACACCACACAAATGTAAAGCCATTGAGTTACAAAAACACACGAGTTCATAAGCTAATATGCATGCCTAGATTTCTACCATCAATATTCTCTCCGACATGAATTACTTGGCTACTGCAGAAAACAGTTTGGTTGATTACCAGTTTCCCTGTTCTTATGAGTTCTCTTTCTCATTCAGTACAATCCCATGAGAAGAAAGTAGGGGTTTCAGCGTGTCCATGGCTGTGTGTGGCATTGTGCTGTGAATGAGCACAGTGGAGAGGAATTGCATCCACCAGATGTTTTACTTCATTGAAATGATCACAGACTAAAACAAAATTCAAACCCTCATTATATTTGACATTTTAGAACTAAAAATTTTCACCGTTTATCTGGGGCTCAGGGAAAGAAAACATAATAAATACACATGGGAAAGGGCTATATATCCCAACCATGTGATTCTCTCTGGTTATATTTTTTTATATTATAGTTATTAAATTTTCATGCTAGCTTGTTGCCTAAGGAGATCAAAAAGATTTTTTGTTATTTCATCCTTTTCCCTTTGTCTAAAAAATAATTAAAATTCATTTGTCAAAAAAAATGCACCCAACAGCACCAGAAGGGACTATTTTACCCTTAAGTATTTTAACCTTTTGGCTGGGGCTCTGTTAATATGTAAAAAATAATGTGTCATCTGTTTCAATTTCCCCAGGTTTTATCTCAATTTATTCACAAATTCATACTTGAGGGACAAAGTCAATTCTCTGAACATCTTTCAGCTCAGAGCTTCACAGTGGCTAAAAGGGTTTGTGTAGAAGTGAAGAAAAATTAGCCCCCATTGACTGCCAAAAGTCTCTTCAGTATTGTAAAAAAAAAAAACAACAAAGTTTAATTGCATTCACTGATGACAAGTGTGGGTGGGCTTGGCAGACGAGGGAAGGACGGGGCTATGTATTTGCTGTTGAAAATTCCCTCATTCTGCTAACGCTTTCCCGCTCCATGTCATCAAAAATAATTTTTCCTGATTATGTTGACACTTTCAGAATGCCAGCATTTTTCTTACAATTTAGATTTAACTGTCATGATCTGTATTCAAGCGTGTTGTCTTTTTTATATAGCATATATGTAAAAAAAAGGACCTTACTTTTTCAAACTACCAAGTTCAACTTTCACTTTGCTTTATGAAAACTAGTTCATATCTACACCATAATAGATGAGCAACACATTCACTTTCCAGCCACAGAAACTAAATTTATCTTCCCAACCAGTTGATGTCTTAAAGTATATTAAACCATGTTAGCTTACAACTCAAAGTGGCTCAAAATAAGACAATTTTAGAAAGTGAGTCACTTTGGTCATTTCCCTTGTGAAGGAGTTTCTGAGTATTTTTAATTTAAAAGAAACATAACCCAACAATAAAACTGGAAAATACTCACTGCAGGTTGTCTTATATAATAATTGTTTTCCTAAAACCATACTTGCCAACCACATCATATTTCCTGTCACTTACGTTATATTTAAATGACAAGTGCAGGCTCTTTCACAAAGCTTATATTTGAACCCATCTCCATGGCACAGCTCTTGTTTTTGCAGTGCTTCTGGCATCAATATCTCACTTAAGAGGTTCTTCTCAAATCTTTTTATTACTGGTGATGAAAAAGTAGGATTTTATCTTTAGGCTGCTGTATATAGTTTCCCTTCATTCTCTTCCCTCAGTTTCTGGTAGACTAGAAAACTCTTGAGTCTATGGTCAATTGGAAATAAAGGGTTAACAACTTCATTGGTTTTATCTTCTAAACTATATTTAACTGAAGATCATCATAACCAGAAAACTTCTGCCTATCCAAAGTAACTGGGCAATAAGATTTTTTTAAAAATTAAAAAGAAAGAAAGGAGAAAGGAGAGCTTGGAAAATTGTTCTGGGGGTAAATTACTTGTCACAAAAGTATGAGGACCTGAGTTCACATGGCAGCCTCCATGTAAAAGTCTGATGTGTTGGCACACGTCTGTTACTCTAAGAGTTAGGGTGGGAGGTGGAAGAAAACACAGGGCAGAGGCTGGTAAACCTGGGTGGATCAATGGCCAATGAATCTATCAAATTCCCCAAATATTGTTTATAGATGTTTATTTACATTTAAAGGGAGATATGTTATAGAGATTAATACTTGGCATTGGTATGGATCTTGGTCTATTGATACAAACTTAAGGTCAATTTTATTATATGTATATTTCTGCTCTTGATTAAGGTATTGCATTTGTGCAGCTCATTTAAAAATGCAATGTATGGTTAAGAAATATAAGTAAATAAATAATCGTCTATAATAGTCAAGTATGTAGCCATGTTAGATTTTCTAGATATATAGAGATATATTTCAGTTAGATGGTTATTCTTTGAATCTTTCAGAGACCTTCAAAATCTAGCATTTAAAATGTTTTAAGAGCTTAATACTTCATGACACTGAGACAAATATACTACTGGTAGCTCATATCTACTTCAAGAGGAAGATGGGCATCAAAGAGACTCCTTATGGAATTGGTTAGCCATTTGGGCAAGAAACTGTTCTTGCCTGAACTGCATGATGTTATGCTGTATGAACTAGACTTGCAGGACCCACAGAAAAATGATTGCTGAACTTACCTAGAGGTGAGATGGTCCTTCAGGGTTCCTGCTTCATGAAAGAGTCTGCCAGACATTCTGCAGGACACAGAAGAAAGTGACCGACAAGCTGCCAATAGAGGTAAAATTGTCTTTGAAATTTCCTGCTTCATGGAAAAGTCTGCTGGATACTATGGGCCAGTAGGCTGAAGATGGGTGCTTGCAACATTTGAGAAGAACTTCGGGTGAGTGGCTAGGCAGTGCGATGTCTCTGTCAATTCTAGAGTTATGGAAGTTGCTCATAATGTACTTCCTGTTAATTTAGGTAATATTATATCCTTCTGAAATCTTTGATTGATTTGAAGAATAGATAGTTATAATGATAGTTTTCCTTCATTATGGTAAAAAAGAAAGAATTTATAAATGTTGTAACTGTAATTCTTGCTTGATACCTGTCTTGTTAATATGTAACTTTACTATGTTAAAGTTAAAACCTTCGTTTTTATTTAGACAGAAAAGGGGAGATGATGTGGGAAGTCCTTCTGTATATGTGTTGTTTTTACTGGTTAATGAATAAAGAAGCTGTCTTGGCTTGTGATAGGGCAGAGTAGACCTATATGGGAAAACTAAACTGAATGCTGGGAGAAAGAAGGCAGAATAAAGAGATACCATGGAGCTGCCAGAGGAGAAAGACACAAGCCATTATATAGAACCTTGGTTTAGTAGTAGTAGTAGTAGTAGTAGTAGTAGTAGTAGTAGTAGTAGTAGTAGTAGAAGTAGTAGTAGTAGTAGTAGTAATAGTAGTAGTAGTAGTAGTGTGTATGAGTGTGTGTGTTCCTTCTTTTGGCTTTGCTGTTGTGAGATTATTGCCTTTATTCATGTGTGTAGTTAACCTCCTTGGGTGGCATCTGTAGTTTCTTAGAGTTTGCATCACATCTGTACAGGCACTTCTGGCTTTTAGAGTCACCATTAAAAGGTTGGGTTTAATTCTAATAGGACTGCCTTTATGTGTTTTTGGCCTTTTTCCCTTGAAGATTTTGATCTTTTTTTCTTTTGTTCTGTGTATTTAGTGTTTGATTATTATGTGGCAAACAGACTTTCTTTTCTGGTCCAATATCTTTAGTGTTCTGTAAGCTTCTTGTATCCTTATAAAGATACCTGTCCTTCTTTAAATAATATGAATTATTTTCTATACTTTTAAATATATTTTCTGGGGTTTTGGTTTGGGTTTCTTCTCTTTCTTCTATTCCTGTTATTCTTTTTTCTGTCCTTGTACCTTGGAACCTATTCCTATTATTCTAGGTTTGTTGTTTTCATAGTATCTCAGATTTCCTGGATGTTTAGTGTTAGCAGTATTTTTTTAGATTTAACATTTTCTTTGACTTATAAAATCTATTTCTTCTATTGTGTCTTTAACACCTAAGACTCTGTTTTACATCTCTTATATTCTGTTGGTGGTGCTCACTTCTCTAGTTTCTGTTTGCCTATCCAGATTTTCCATTTCCACAATTCCCTCACTTTGTGTATTCTTTTTTTTTCTTTTTTTATTTTTTATTAAATTCTTTTTTTTATTGATAAAAGGAAAAAAAAACAAGTTTCCACCTCCTCCCAGCCTCCCACCTTTCTCCCCCTCCCCCCACTCCTCTCCCCCTCCCTCTCCAGTCCAATGGGCAGTCAGGGTTCCCTGCCCTGTGGTAAGTACTAGGTCCTCCCCCCTCCGTCCATTCTTTATTGCTTCTGTTATGATTTTCAGGTCTTGAATAGTTTACTTTACCTGTTTATATTTTCTTGGTTCCCTTGAAATTCTTTGAGGGATTTATTAATTTCGTTTAAATTTTTGGTTGTCTTTTTCTCAATTTTTTAAGAGACTTTTCATTTCCTCTTTAGGGCATTTATAATCTTTGTAAAGTATTTTGAAGGTTCTTTCTTTGCGTTTCTGATGCATTGAAATATAATATTTATATCTTGCTGTCATACAATAGCTGGGCTCTGGTGGTACCATATTTCCTTGGCGATTGTTGACTATATTCTTACAGTGATGTTTAGACACCTGGTTTTGGGATTACTATAAGTTTAGACCTAAACTTATAATGATACTTGAGTTTATCTTTGTTGGATGGGCATTTTATTCCTTGGTTTCTATTTATTTTTTGATCTTCTAGTCTTTATGGCCTGAATTTCTGGTGGCCAGTGTTACCTCTGACATAGTAGGGAGTCTCTGTACAAGTTGGGGACTGGCCTTCTGGTAGTTTACTTGCCCCTTGGTGAAGCAGGGGGTATTTCTAATTCTGACTCCTGTGGCCTGCATCTATCCTTCTATCTGATGTGCCCTGCTCCTGTTCTTCAGACTGGTGTGCCCTGCATCTGAGTAGGGGAAGTCCTCCAGGGTAGGTGGACTCCAGGGACTGAGGGTGACCTGGGTGATAAGGTAAGGGGGCTAGGAAGGTAGAATGAGACTTTGGGGACAGACTCTGTTCTTCTGACTGTGTGGCCTACTCCTGAGCAGCTAAAGTCTGCTGGGGTTGGGGGCAGGGCCCAGCAACAGGGCCAGTGATCAGGTAGGAGGGCCACTTGCATTTGTCATTTTGAGAATTTTTATTTCATCTTTCAATTTAAATTGGGAGTATTTATTACTCAGTATGTAATGTTTTTAGTTCTTTATGAATCCCAGATATCACCTGTCAGATAACTAGCAAACATTTCTCTTCCATACTGTAGGCTATCTGTTATGGTTAGCTTTCATTGTCCAGACAGAATCTAGAATCAGCTACAT
Source organism: Microtus ochrogaster (assembly GCF_000317375.1). Classification (NCBI taxonomy): domain Eukaryota; kingdom Metazoa; phylum Chordata; class Mammalia; order Rodentia; family Cricetidae; genus Microtus; species Microtus ochrogaster. Next base: position 62,794,173 of record NC_022031.1, on the reverse strand, counting down.
TGAGAGATTGTAGAAGAGGTTAGTTTGTGGGTGTGTCTGTGCAGGATTGTAGTGAGTGATGTGGGAAGACTCACCTACAGTGTTCAACACTTCCTTGGGTAGGGATTCTGAGCTGTGAATAAGTGTGTAGAGAATGAGCTAAACATAAGTGCTCATCCACTGTTCTTCTTGTCTAGAGACTTAATGTAGCCAGACTTTCCGACCAGGAGAGACTGTAACTGGGAACTGTGAGCTCTAGAAGTCTTACTTCTTTAAACTATTCTTCTCAGCTTATTTCATCACAGCAACATTAACAAAACTGAAGCCTATCTATTCACCCTGGTGAAAGTTGCTGCTGGGGAGCATCCCATGTATTAATCTTTACTAATTGTTCCTGGGCTACTGGAGTCTTATCCAGGAAGGTTTGCCTAGGCCTAGATTTGAAGATTTTCCTGTTTGTTTTCCTCTAGTTGTTTCGAAGTCTCTGGGCTCACAGTTTATCTTTGCAGATGGAGAGAGCGGAAACTGCTTTTCTTCCTCTGCAGTTTTCTCAGAAGCATTTGATAAAAAGGCTATCGTTTTTCCAATGCATGTCTTTTTTTTTTGAGACAAGGTTTCTCTGCATAATAAATAAGAAACTTGATTTGTAGACCAGGCTAGCCTCAAAGTCACAGAGATCCACCTGCCTCTGCCTCCTGAGTACTGGGATTAAAAGCATGCACCACCACCACCTGGTTTCAATATATGTTTTTAACACCTTTGTCAAACACCAGGTGATTATTAAGTAATAAGGAAGTAGGTAGGTTGGAACATTTGTTTTGTAAGTGAAATCAAAGGAGAAATATTTTAGTGAATAGAAAAATATATAGAACTTGATCTAAATATATTTTTGTTACACATTCATATAACAGAAAGTCACATAATTAATGCAACTTAGCTAGCAAGAAATATTTATATATCTTCCAAAATTCTTTTAGCATCATTGGGAAATAGTAGAAATAATATGCTACTTGGGGTTTTCATAAGGTATTTAAATACCATGCCACTGTGACACTTGAAATAGCCAACTGGTTACAGTACCTTTAGACAATGGGGTACCGATTGTAGATAGAGTATATACTGAGCATGTGCAAGGGCCTGCTTTCAATTTCCAGCACAACACAAACACAAACACACACGCACATGCACACACACTAAAATAAACAAACAAATAAATAAATACATGAACAAAATTTGAAGAACAAAAAAGAAACTATATCCTTTCCATGGAAATCTACAAGGAATATTAGTATCATGAAATCTTGTAGAAGTTCTTCAGGGAAAGAAAAGATATCATTAAAATTGAAATATCTGAAGAGAGTAAAATTTGGAACAAAAAACAGTTGGTTCAAAATCCAGGAAGGTAGTTCATTACAAATTATTGGAGAATAAAATTGTGAGTTTTAACATATATTGATAATTATATTAAAGAGATATAAATGCTAATCATCCCTATTATATCATTACACATTAAATATGTACATTGAACTATATTATATCCCATACCTGAGAAAAAGAATACATCATTGAAAATGATTAACTTGCTGGACAGTAGTGACACATGCACTTAGGAGGCAAAGACAGGTAAATCTGAGTTCAAGTCTAGTCTGGTCTACAAAGTGAGTTCCAGGACAGCCAGGGCTACACAGAGAAGACTTGTCTCAAAATAACAACAACAACAACAACAACAACAACAACAACAAAAACTTCATTTACCTGAGTTGACTTTTTAAAATGGAATATCTCCATTGAATCCTTTCTACAACTATTGCTTGTAAACCTGTAGCAGTCAGCATATATTTAGCAATGCCTTGATATCAAGCATTTCCACTGAATTATAAGATTCCTTTGTCCCTTATACTATGCCATTCAGAGGAAAGTAGCTACCTTATCTACTCAGAGGCCGAGGTGAGCTTTTCTTTATTCCTTCCTTCCTGTCTTTCTTTCTCTTTTCTTTCTTTTCTTCTCTTTCTTCCTTTTTGCACCACTATAGAAATAGTATCTATCCTATAGCTTCGTAGACAAGATGTGTTTATTATGGAGTCTGGCCTCTTCAACCTCTTTGCGTAGACCTCATCTCTACAGCTTGCTCTCCATCCTTCGTCCCTCTTCTTTCCACCTCCCTGCACAGATAGATGTGATGTTGTGCTATCTGAAGATTGCCTCTCAGTTTGCTCTTTAGCTTCCTTCTTTTTTTCTGCCAGGTTGACCGTCTCTGCACAAGCCATTCTACTGGTGTTGCCCTTTTGCATAACCAAGTGTCTCCTTTGAAGCCTCCTGGAAAGCTCCTTTGCTTTCCTCCCATTTTGCTTTCTGTGTTTGTAAAGGGTTGTTTAATGATTTCCCTCATCTTTTTTTTTTTTACAGTTTTCTTATACTCCTTTCATGTAGCTGGGTTCACCAGGTGTTTACAACTGATTTGCTGGTTCATCTTGCCTGGCGTGTCTCCCCTAAGTTTCAGATGAATGTTGGCCATAACAAGTTGGTGATCTGACCCTAGTCAGCACTAGGAAATGATTGGCTGTTTTGGATGCTGGATCCTGCTGACCAGAATGTAGTCAATTTGACTATATGTGCATTTGTAAGGGGATTCCCACATCCAACATCCTGGTGGTGTGGCCTGCTTGAATTTTGTGTTGGATATGTACCAATTGTGTGCATAGCAGAAGTCAAGCAGTCATTCCCCCTCTATTGTTCCTTTAAATCCAAATGTCTCCATGACACTATGGTCTATTCTTTCTGCCAGATAAGCTCTTCAGATTTGGGTGATTAAAGATGAGCAAGGTCATTTATTAACAGAACCAGGGGGGTAAAGCAAAGATGGAGACAATACTTTGACACCCTGTACCATGACCCTAATGCTGCCACTGTAGACTACAGGGAGAAACACTTCAGCAGCCACTAGAACACCAGAGATGATGAGAAAATATTAAATATTGACAGGAGTGAGATAGAGGAAGCTATCAAGTGAAACACAGGAAGGCCCCAAGGAGCGGATGGCATCATGGTAGAGGAACTGGAGGCAGCTCCAACAGGCTAAGGGGCTGAAGCGCTTCTCAGACTCTTCATAGAGATACAGGAACATGAAGTGATTCCCATGGAATGGAAGCACTCAGTCAGAATTCCCATACATGAAAAGGAGGACAAGCTGGACTTCTCAAACTACAGGAGCCTTAATTTGTTGTGTCATAGCAACAAGGTCTCCTCCATTATCCTGCAAATGGTCAAGAGCAGAACAGAGGAAATCCTAGCAGAGGCTCAGCACAGATTTGGAGCTAACAGGAGCGCAATAGCTCAGATCTTCACTTTGGGGCAACTGGCAGAAAAATACGAAGAATTTAGAAAAGACTTATATGTCTGTTACATCAACTGCAGGAAGGCATTCAATAGCATTTGGAGGAAAGGACTTTGGGAAGCAATGAGGTTCTATGGGTACCCAGAGAAAAGCACAAGAATACTAGATAATGCCTATAAAGATACCTTTGCCTCAGTCAAAGTCTGTGGAGAACTAAGTGATCAGTTTAAGACAATCATGGAGTCTTGCAGGGATGTGTCCTTCACTCTGTAACATATCCCTGGAATTAATAACAGCAACAGCCCTGAAGGATGAGGAGATAGGCATACAGAGAAGTGGTGTGTCAATCAATAACTTGTGTTTTGTCAACGATACAGCACTACTTGTTGAAAGTCCAAATGAGCTGCAGGCCATGGTAAATAATTTTTTTTTTTTAGTTGCCTTCTTTACAACCCGAAACCTGGACAATGAAACGCTCCTCAGAAGAGCGGCTGAATGTGCTTGAGATGGCGTGTCTCAGGAGGACTCTAGGTGTCACACTGATAGATAGGCTGTGCATTGATGACATTAAGAAACATCTCCATCTAGAGAAGGAAGTAAACCACAGGATACGGCAATGACGCTTGAGATACTTTGGCCATGTTATGAAAATGAATGACGGCAGATACCCGAAGATAGCACTGTTTGGTGGAGTGCACGGGATAAGGCGAAAGGAAAGTCCCAAAAAACACTGGATAGACTGTATAACGGAAAACTGTGGAACCTTGGGTGTGACAATAACACAAGCATCTAGGACTGCCCAGGATAGGAACAACTGGGGAACCGCCATAAACACAGCACCCGTGCATACTTAAGACTTTCCAGAGCATAAATGATGATACACAAGGGTAGAGGAAGGAATGGCTGAGCAAATCACACACTGCTTCAAAACGTCCAGGTATGACGCCAAGCAAGTACCGTTGGCTAACTCAATTAATACCGCCACACTCAACTGCAATGTCAGAAAGCTCCAGAGACAGGCAGCCAGAAGTCTCTGAAGAGCTAGGTATTCCATACAGATTATAAAGCTGTGTAGCCTCTGCTCTGGCCCATCTTCAGAACCCTGCTTCACTTTTCAAGACCAAGAGAATGAAATAAGGCGGCAGTGAACAAAATATATCCCATTTCTTCCTGGAAACAAGGTTAGACAACACATTCAAGCCTTCCTTGCCCTTTCATATAATTACACGTGGCTAACTTCTGTTCTGTAGAGCGTGACCTGCGTGACCCATGCCAGTTAAGGAACAGAAACTGCCCTACATACAACCATCCATCCATGTCTTCCTCTCTCGCCTGGCTAAGTGGCAAAAGCTCCGATAACATTAAGAAGTTAAGAAATGAAGATAAGAAAGGCAGAGCTATATTTTTTATTTAAAAAGAAAACAAAAACCGCACTGTTACATTTATTTCAATCTGAGGGAGTGTGTGCTATCACTTGTATTTGGAAGTCAGAGGGAAACTTTGAGGAGGTAGGTTGTTTTCTCTCTTTCTGCCCTTAGGGAATTAAACTACAGTCATCAGTCTTGAACTTAGTCTGTGAAACCCAATGTAGACAAACTCAGCAGAACCACCATATGCAGGCTGCCTATGTGTGCTTCAGCCTTACCAGGGCATAAATTTCATTTTTTTTCATCTGTCTTGAGGACAAATGCCCTTCACTGCTGAGGTATCTCACAAACTCAGGAAGAGGACCTAGGGCCCTTAGACGGACATAGGTAAAATGCGACAATTGAACTGTTGTCTAAGTATGAAATAAAACATAAAGGTGTTAAGTCTTTGAAATATTAGGGCTGTTTCTTGCATCAGCTACTATACTTCAACTATCCTCGTTAATGTAACATAAGGAACAAATGATTATCTTAATCATCTTGTGTCTCCATTAAGATTCCTAGATAATGAACCAGTCAATAAATATAATTAGAAACAGTCCCAACTATGAAAGCAAATGCCTGTTTGTGGTACGATAAAAACAGCCTATGATTTCTAGGCACTTCTCACACTCCGAGGGAAGCATCCTCACTTACAGATCATGAGCTGGAACCGCAGATGATTAAATCGCTGAGTCAATGCTCATGAGCAATAATGCAGCTACAACTCGGGTCCCGCTGTGTTTCATCGCAAACCCTAAACTGTTAAACTTGGCTACATTTCCTCTCCATCTCACACTTACCCTGTGTCTTTACAGCAAGCGATAGAACCCATGTTCATAGCATCAAACTTGCCTACTGGATATGAGGAATCCTTGCCCTTGAGAATTCTAATTTCTAAGTCTGCTGAAAACTGTAAGTCTGAGATTTAAATCTATAATCATTAAAGATCTTGCTGGCAAACAAGATAACCTACTGAAGCTAGTTGAAGCAGAAAAGCAGTTTGCTGACGGTCTTAAATTCAGCATGAATACATGCTCACAGACAGAAGCATCCTCCAGTTTGTTCCACGAGTTTCACTAAGAGAGTGGGTCACACTGTGGATAACACGCATGTGTAATCATCGCTTTCCAGAAGTCGTCTGCCGTCACAGTCATGGGGATGGCTCAGACTTCTTCCCCACACTGCTTTCTCCGAACCTAGATTCTGTGTGGCATTAAGTCCTGGTTCTCAGTGTTCTTTTCTCCTAAATAAGACAATCTCGGAGAAGTGCCTCTCTTTAGTATGGACTGTGCTTTATCCGCTGACTGGGAAAACGGGTTCTGACTTCCACATTAAGTAGCGGGGTCTTACCGTGTGGGAGCTCTTCCCGCATGTGCCATCTGTTCAAAAGATGCCTGAGCACCACCATGACATGGCATACTCTCATAAAAATGGCAACTCAAAGTCATACAGAAGCCAAGACTGGGAAAATAGGAACGATCTTCTTTTAACATGCTCGTTCACTTAGAAAGCATTGAAGATATTGGCAGAAAAGGAAAAGCTATCAGGAATGCTAGATCTTCAAGACGACATGGTGTGGATGATACCTCATATTCTTATTGTAATGCAGTTCCGTGTGTTCTCCCAGCATGAGGTCTCTGCAGGCCTCTAAACAGTACCTTCACAAACACAGGTTAAACAATGAACACCTCCAAAACCTTCACATCAGCCTCAGAAAGTATGAATAACCGAGTTAGTCTCCGAAGAAGGAAGGTTAAGGTATATTAGAGAAGTCACAGGAGATGGATGAGGTCAAAAGAAAGGGAAAAATAGTTTGACTTCTAGTGGGTGCAGAAAGGCCAGCACAGGGCTCCTTATATACAGTAGTCATAAGGATAAGACTTGGATAGTTACAAACTTGGTTTCAATCCAAGCCTCTCCTTAAATCTAGCCTATTTTGTAAATTCCACCAATAAGAGGTATCATGAGGTACCAATACAACTCCAACCTCAGTACAGAGCTTAGATATTAATGTTTCACCACGGTCACCTTTCAACTGAAAGAAAAAATGAATAAATGGATTTTATTTATTTAGGTTAAGTAGACTCTACCAATAACTATTTAAAGAGGTGGAGAGAAAAATGCTTTTATATCCTGGATTTCCAGCAACCACTGAATACCTGGCTGTGCCATTTAAAGAAATGTTGCTCATAGAATCAGTTTCCCATCCGTTTGAATTGTCAGACCCACACAAATTGTCCTTGACATACTGCATAACGATTGTATGGTGCCTGTGTATCACACTGGATGGGCCACTGCTTCTCCTAAACCCAGGAGTTAGAATCGTCAATACCCTTTCTCTTTCCAATGCTCGTGTCCAAACATCATTTCTTAAGTAGTCACATTGATCATATTGATTAATGCTCCTGGTGGAAATGATGAAAGATCGATTGGTTCCTCGAAACCTCGGCCGGGTGTGTGGCATTTGGAATGTCGCTTCCTTGAGCTCTGTGAGAGCGCTCTCTGCCCTTTCCGTTCTGACTGCCTGGATCTGCAGATGGAAATCAGGTGTGAAAATCCATTAGGCTGCTTCACTAGCGGACAATTGTTGACTCGTATTGGACTCCCATGTTCTCTCTTCCTTAATTAAGGCACGAGAACGTTTTACCATAGAGAGAGAATGAGATAGATTATGGATCCTATTCCTTTTAATGGCATGCGTTTCATCCAGTTGGGGAATAATACATTTCTTACTTCATTGCTTTGCAAAGAGCCACTTACTCAGTTCTTCAGAGGAAAGAATAAAGAGCTTGATTTCCACGGACCCCTCAGTTCTCCACAGCACAAAAGAGAAACGAAGTGTACAGCTGTTTCCCCCAAATTATAGCATCTTTTTTTTCACTAAACATTTTAAAACCCAAATAAAGTATAGCATTGAAATGATTTAGAAACACTGCATCTTTTTTTAGAGCAAGAATAACCCTTAATGTTTGCAGCAACATAAAAGCAGTTACAAACACGGGTTTTCTTGTCAGATGGCCTGGATTACAGCCCTGCCTTTCCATGCATTAGCTCTGTGACCCTTGGCAATTAACAAAGCCCCTTGAGCTTTGTTACTCCCCTCTGCATGCTGATAGCTATAAACACTAAATAACAAAATAGAACAGGCAAAGTTTAAATAAAAAAAAAAAGGAAGACAAGCACAATAACTGGATCCTGGATTTGTTGTGTGGGTTAGCTGAGATGAGGCAGCCCGATGTTCAGTCACGGTGCCATTCATTGGTTTCTGGTTTATGTTTGGTGGGGTTTTTTTGTCACAAAAAGGCAAGGCCAGGTTAAAGCAAACAAACAAAAATCCTTTGATAATTTGTCTTCATCTTAATTAGTTAAACGAACCTCAAGCACTCTATTTTGGGGTCTGCTGAGATCACTCAGCAAATCAAGGAACTTTCACCAAGACCTGTACCAGACTGACATCTGAGTTGAGTACCCCGGACCCACGTGCCGTGAGAAGAGAACCAGCTCCCGCAAGCGGCCCCTGACCTCTACAGGTGCACGTGATACACCCCTCCCTACACACAAATAAGCAAATATAATGAAAACAAATGTATTTTCTGAAAACTTAAATGAGAATGTGAAACACTGTAAGCGTGTGTTTGAGAGTGTGTGAGTGTGTGTGAGTGGATGTGTGTGAATGTGTGTATGTGTGTGTGAGTGTGTGTGTATGTGTGAGTGTGTGAATGTGTGTATGTGTGTGTGAGTGTGTGTGTATGTGTGAGTGTGTGAGTGTGTGTGAGTGTGTGTGTGAGTGTGTGT
>NC_022031.1:62746954-62785365 GCF_000317375.1 Microtus ochrogaster | reverse complement strand
TGTGTGTATGTGTGAGTGTATGAGTGTGTTGTGTGTATGTGTGTATATGTGTGTGAATGTGTGTATGTGTGAGTGTGTGAGTGTGTTGTGTGTGAGCGTGTGTGAGTGTGTGTATATGTGTGAGTGTGTGTGTGAGTGTGTGCAAATGTGTGTATGTGTATGAGTGTGTGCGTATCTCTGTAGACAGGGGGAAAGGCAGAGTTGGTCCAGATCAGCAAATAACCAAGTAGGCGAAGTTCTCTCCATGTGCTTCACAGGTTCACATTAGCCTGCTTATTTCAACCAAACTAATCACAATAGCAATAATATAAAATGAAGAGCCAGCCACTTTATAGGGAAAAGAATGGTTTTTTAAGCTCAGAAAATGTAAACTGCAATGCATTTTGTAAGGCGTGACTGCTCCATTTTCATGAATTACAAGAGAAGCAGACAAAAAAAATAATTCTTCTGTGCCTCCTGACTATGTTCTCTGCCATTGCTTATCTTTTTTAGATGAAGTAACAATGGTAATTTCTGCCAACACCCTTCATAATAAACTAGCATTACAATAAATATAAGACCTATCCACAATGAACCAGTACCTAATACTGCAGTAGTGAGGAACATGGAAGTATTCCTGCTGAAATCTATAATAAACAGGGGTGCCCATTTTCTCTGTTCTTAACATAGTACTCAGACTCTTAGTGCAATAAGAGATAATAAAAGAGATATAGTAACCAAAGTCAAACTATCTCCAGTACAGATGACGTGATCCTATACTCAAAGGACTGAAGTTTCTACCCAGAAAACATTAAACATTTTCAGCAGAGTAGCTTGATACAGAATCAACATACAAAATTCAGCTTTCCTATATTTCAATGATAAACATATCAAAAACGAAGTTAGGAAAACATTCCATTCATAAATAGTCAAATAGTTAAATATCACAGTCCATTATCTAAAATTATACTACAGAGCCAAGTTAAAAAGAATGATACCTGGCATAAAAGTAGGTATGTAGACTGTTGGGAGCAGAGAGACCCCAGATCCTGAATTTCTTGTAATCCCCTGATCTGAGTGCCTACAGCTGCTCTGAGCATGAGACCTTCAGGAGTTCCTGATGGCAGGAGAGTGGTTTCTGGTGGGTTTGGCTTGGGCGTGGCTATCTCTATATAATCTGCCCCTGAACACAATAAAGGGGCATTCTTGGGGAATTCAAGGATGACCCGTGTCGCTGTCTCTCTGTCTGTGTGTGTTTGTGTGTTTTAACCACCAGCCCCCTTGCCCGAAGCTCACGAACTGGGTGCACAGAGCGCAGACACGGGGGCACGGTGCACTGCAGTAGACCAAAGAAAAGGACAAAGGACCCAGAAGTAAGCACACAGCTATAGCCACCTACCTCTTGGCAAAGCTTCTGACAGCATACATTGAAAAAAAAAAAAACCCAACACCTTCAAAAAACAGTGCTGGGAAAACTGGATATCCATACACAGAAGAATGAAATTAGAGCCACATCTTTTGCCCTGAACAAAAATAAAGTTAAAATGAATCAGAGATCTTAATGTAACACTCGAAACCTTGAAACTTCTAGAGACAAGGCATAAGAACTTTCTTAAAACAGACTCCAACAAGTGTGGGAAAGCCACTATGAATGGGATTCCAGGAAATCAAACAGCTTCTGCACAGCAAAGATGCATCAACAGAGCAAAGACGCAGCCTTTCAAATGACAAAAAAAAAAACAAAAAAAATCTTTGTCAACTATCCACCAGTGTGTAGCTAATAGCAAGAACACATAAAAAATACAAAAATTAAATTCTGAAAGCCAAATCCTCCAATCAACAAACTGAATAAAGAACTGAGAAGATAGTCCGCTAGAGAGGACGTACAAGGGATTAATAAAATACCTGATAGAGTATGCAACATCGCTAGCCACCAGGGAAGCACAAGTGAAAGCTGCTCTGAGATTCTGTCTCACTCCAGGCTGATAGCAAGCATCAAGAAAACAAAATGACACATGTTGGTGAGGTTGTGAGGAAGAAGGAACTCTTCCCTGCTTGTGGGAAAGCAGACTGGTGCCACCACTGTGGACTCAGATGAAACTAGAAAGTATTATACTGACAGAGGCAACTCAGACTCAGAAATATAAATGCTGCATGTTCTCTTATTTGTGGATCCTAGCTCTGAATCAGTCTATCTGTCTGTCTAGCTGTCCATCTATCTATCTCTAGCTATCCTAGAGTTATTACAGAAACCCGCAAACTAAAAAGCAAGAGTGGAGGTCAATATAAAGGGTGAATGAGAGAGGAAATATAGTGTGTGTGTGTGTGTGTGTGTGTGTGTGTGTGTGTGTGTGTGTGTGTGCAAATCCAAATGAAGCTACCCTACTTGGAGTGATAATGCTTCCCTCAAGAGCTGTCGACTGCCTAACAATAGCCAGTATCATGCATGGGAAACTTCTGTTTGAGTTGTTGGGAAGAGGAGCCAAAGAAACTCCCAAATGATAACAATCTATGGCCACTGTTCTTGGCTGCCTGATAGACCTTGAAGGTTAAGACCTATTGCTGAAGGCACCACACACTTTATACAGTGGACATGGAGAAATTGGGCTGGAATTGACCTAGAAGCCTCCTCCCTGAGGACTATCTTCTCATGGTATGTTAAGGTGGTACACAAACTGCCTATAGAGAGAAATAATTCAAAGTCCTACCGAGTTGTAATGCTTATGAGCCACAACAATGTTCAGCATGATGAGATAGATATGCCCATGCATGCAATACAGATGCTACAGTCTTGTGGATAACCGACAGCTGTTTAACTGGACGGAAGGCCCACTTAATAGAAAGAAATTTGTGCCTGGCACTGAAAACCTAGGCAACTCCCAGTGGCTGGAAAGCATGGAGCCTAGAGGAGAACACACTGCTCCACTTTTCGTAGCAGCTTGTTTTCTAAGGGCGTTCTAACTACTCTTCTTTATACCCACAGATAAGTGTTGCCCTTACTCAGCAAACGAGCTTCTTTTCCCCTCAGGCTGAGAACAACACAGAAAAACCAAAACTGGTCAAAATGTAAAGAACAACTGACCATAGGGAGACAGGCCTAACTTATATACCAATCCTCTACCCAAGGCTCAGCAACCACTGCAGAAGGGGCAGACTGCAAGAGTGGAGGGCAATATATCTTCTGAGGTAGTGTGTTCAATATATGACAAGAAGTTGCGCCCATGAAATCTCAAGCATCTGATCACCTCCCCAAGACCAGTGCAATGATCTCATCAGTTGATATGCCAACAAAAATGGAAACTCTCACTAGGTATATAGGCCCTATACCTAGATGATGACCTGTAGGTAATTAACAGTTGATGAGGGAGAATTAGTGCTCTCCAGAAATGATGCACCATCCAATGCCAAGCAACCAATCCAAAACACATACACTTATGAACAACACTAAATAGACTCAGCATGGTGTGTGTGTGTGTGTGTGTGTGTGTGTGTGTGTACAGGAAAGATATTGAATTTGAGAAGTAGGGGAAGATATGGGAAGACTTGAATGAAGAAGAGGAATGAACAGAAATATAAACACAATATTCATGTATGTAATTCTCAGATAAAAAAAATAAGATTATGACAACAATCATTATTAGCTTCTTATCATCCACCAGTTGTTTTATTATATGTGATCTGCACATTCTTTCATCCCTACAAGCATATGAGGGCATCGTTATCAAATGTCCAGTAACAGAAACAGGGATTGTGGCAAGTCTGGGTAATCTTAGCACTCCAAAGCAGGAAGACAAGAGGACTGACAGTTCAAGATCAGCCCGGCATGGTGGCATATGCATTTAATCCCAACACTCTGGAGGCAGAAGCAAGCAAGTCTCTGTGAGTTCAAGGCCAGCCTGGTCTACATAGTGAGTGTCAGGACAACCAGGGCTACATAGTAAGATCCTGCCACAAATAATAAACAAACCAATAGACAAAGTCAATTAAATAAATAGATATTCTTGATCATCCTCACCTACATATTAAATATGTCATGCTAGGCCACATGAGACCTTGAGATGTAGTTTGAGGGTAAAATGTCCTCTCCTAGGCTCATTGTGTGTAAAAGTTCATTTCAGCTGCTTGTATGCTTGGGAAGGTTGTGGAATCCTTGGGAGGTGGAGGCTCACAACAGGAAGTAGCCCAGTGGGGGTGGCCTTTAAGCCTTCAAGGCCATACTCCACTGACTGTTTGCTCTCTACTTCTTGAGTTCCCTTGCTCCCCTGCTTGTCTCCATGTGTTCCCTGCTGTGTTGAATCGCTTCCCTCTGGAAATATAAGCCCAAAGCAGCCCTTCCTCTCTTAAATTGTTTTTTTGTCAGGTTATTTCATCACCACCAAGAGAGTAACTAAGACAACCTGTGTAAAAGGATTCCTTGTCCTGGTTCACAGAGCTGACCTTGGCTGAGTCAAGGGCAGCCTGTTAGCACTATGCCTTTTACTGAGAAAGAACACACTAAGGGAGCAAGCCAAAGTCTCCAGCTCCTTATCAAGCATGATGTGTTGAGTTCACTAACCATACAGAGACAAACACACAGTGAAAATGGCAGCTGGAGGAACAGATGTGTAAATGGACTGTGCACTTTCCACAGCTGCCAGATGTGCACCCCAGGCTATGATTCTTATAGACTAGCTTCCTCCCTTGATGCCCAGAATAGGATAACGAACTTGCTAATGAGATATTCACCTAAAACTTTCTTCCTCTTAAGTGCTGGGGAACACAGATAGATCTCAATGTCATTCAAAGAAAGCTACCATGTTAAAGCTGCTACTTCCTCTCAGTCTTGTTAGTTTGGAACCTCTGTTCTTGCCCCCTCACAAACTGGGAAACCCTATCTAAACTACTTCCCCCGTCCCATCCAACACAGTAGACTCTGAACAGAGGAATGGCACCAAAAGCCCAGTTCCACATTTCTGAAAGCTGATGTAACTTGCCTTTCTGATGTGACCAGCCAACTTGAGTGCCTGCCAGGGATTTAGCTTTTGACCGTGGGGCACAGTCCCTGCTCTTGGTAGGCACGTCATCACTCATTGCCTACGGTCTATAAAAGCCCCCTGCCTTAGCCCAGGTGCATGATTTCTCTGGCCCAGTTTTCTGGGACCAGTGAACCTGCCCAGGAGTAACACCCAATAAACTTGCATTTGGTTTTAATCTGGTCTAATCTGACCTTTTGCATCAGGAAAAAACATATCAGATCTTATAATCTCTGTAAATCTCACTCATTTCATGCCTTTGGAAAGCCTTCAGCTGAAGAATAAATAGTACATCATAGAAACAAAGCTTCAAAATCAGTTCCCAGTATAATATCAAGTTTTCTAGCTTGCTGACATTATGAGAGTGACACACACACACACACACACACACACACACACACACACGGAAAGAGAGAGAGAGAGAGAGAGAGAGAGAGAGAAAGAAGGGGGAGAGACAGAGAGATATAGAGACATTGATAGAGACACAGATCTTCTCAAGTATTGCAATTACAGGTATCCACAACCAAAAAAATGAATTTTTTTCTGATTTATGGAGAATGTGATATCTCAATACATGTATATTGAAAGGACTCTTCCCAACTCGAGCATGGTGAGCGTGGCTCTGGCAGGCTTTGTTCTTCTCTCCCCTTTCCTCTGCCTTTCTAAAAACCATTAGATTGTATTCCTAAAACTAGCCATCAAGGTCTATTCCGTATTTGGCCACTTCTGCCTCCTGAGGCTGACTACCAAAGTCCAGCTATCGAAGTATTAAAGTCAAGCAATCAGAAGTCCCCTTTGGTTCACTTAATTAACATGCCAGTTAAAATCTTCTTTGGGTTTTAGAGTACCTGGAGCTTGAGGCATCTTCAGGCATCCAGGTGGCAGTGGTGAAGGGTTTTCACTAGTTCTAAGGGTGCACCCAAACTTGCTGATTAAGTGTTAATGAAGATGATTGAACATTTGCCCCTTGAATCTCAAGGCTCTATATTAGGCATGATGGGAAGATAAATAGCACAGTTTATAATGCAGTTAAACACAACACAGCCACATGAAACTTTAACCTTGAGTCTACTTTCAACACATTGTGTATTCTAATATTTCAAAAGAGACTCATGTCACAGACAGGTTAGATATCTTGTCCAAGTTTGAACACCTTGGCTCACGGGCTTGGACTTCCCAGTTGCAAGAACCATGGGCAACAGTTTTCTGTTCCATCTCAATTACCCATCTAAGGTGTTTTGTTCTCACAACCTGAATCATTCATGTGATGACTAAGCTTCCAGTTGTAGAAATGTTTTTGTTGTTGCTGTTTGGTTTTTAAACTATCCCTTTGGAATGTTATCTTGGGGAAACTGGCTTATTATATGAATGAAGTTTGGGGTGATCTAGAGCAGACTTCAGAGCGCCTTCCGAAACAAGATGAGAAGGAAGTTTGGGGTGATCTAGAGCAGACTTCAGAGCGCCTTCTGAAACAAGATGAGAAGGACCGATAGTATTTAGCCCTATGTGAGGTTCTAGCTATAATAATTGTAATAAAACAGGGAAGGAAGTGTCTGGTAGATGCTCCTGGGAAGAAATGCCAGTGAATGGGTTCAGATATGTCATGGAATGTCAGCGACACAGAAGTACATGATTACTCCAGTGCTAGATTTGGAGATCCTGATGGTGATATAAATTATAACATTATCCATATGTTAGTCACTGAGTGTTTCTCAATTTTCTCCCATGGGGTGCCTGTTAATGACTTCTAATTCAGAGTGCCAGTGAGTGTGGCTTCAAAAGTGCTGAGCTAGTTGCATACCGGCTAGCGATGCAGCACTGGGGAGCTGTTTTTCCCCTAGCTTTGGAATCTCAGCCTCAAAGCTTGTGGAGCCCATTGCTGTTCAACTTAGCGATTCTGAGTCACAACCACAAATGATAGAGTTACTGAAATTAATTTAGATGACAGTATAAAAATATTTCATGATAGCAAGTGGACAACAATTGATATTAATGCACATATATGTACATTGTAAGCATATATTAGTGTTTGTACATATGGACATTTATCAGTATGTATGCTATATTGAACTCAATCCCATAAAGCTCAATGGTGATTATTAATTTACATCTCCTTTAAAGAGAACATATTAATTAAGTACTAAAACTACAAAACATTCTTTACTTTTTTCCAGTCTGTGCTATCAGAGAGAGAGAGAGAGAAAAAAAAAAAAGATTGTATTACTTACCATCCAAAAGGGTGGTTTGCGCTTGCCTTAACTTTACTGTCTGTGACTTTGTCGGCAGAGCATCAATTGTCCTAAGTGGAACACTGACAGGCTGTGAGGGCTCTTTCTAACTCTATCCTTCATCACCCCTTTGAAGACATGCCATAACCAGCAGAGATACCATGAGAAGGAGCTTGCAGAAAGTTTAGTTAGAAATACAGAAGGCTTTCTCCTTTGTGAACACAATCCTGACCCCGTTTTCAGCCTAAGCAGAGAAGCAGCAATTTATTCATTTGCTTTTGCACCAGGAGGTACATCAAGCCATCATGGTCCTTGTGAGAAAGGTGATCACTGTCAAATTCTTCTTCATCCAGAGAGGATCTCCATCTTACCTCTGCTCCAGCAGAATTCAGGGCTGTGTTCCCCTGGCATGCCGTGACTCTCTGTCATCTGTGTTGTCTTCGGGGTGCCTCCGACAGGAAGGTCTCTTTTCTCAGCCCCTTTCTGTGTATCTTGTTTTCCTCATTCTCTTGCTGTTCCTCCTACCAGCCTTCCCTGAAGCACATACGGGCCACAGTCGATGAGCAAGAGACTCATCAAACGGCCGTGCAAAGCTTGACTGCCCTCTGCTCCATACTTACATGTCCCACGTCCTCAGTCAGATCACTTTAGGTTCCAAATACCCACAAGTATAAACAAGGATATGATGTCACCTTTGGTGGTTCATAAACAAAGCTGCATATCTCTACAGCCTGCCTCACTCCGCCCCATACAAAAATGTCTTGATGTCCTATGAGGAGAACCAATAGCCTGCCTCGCTTGGCCCCATACAAATGGTCATTTTTCTGAAATACACTATCAATAGGTCCTCAAGCCTTTCAGGCTGTTTTACTCTCTAAAGGCTTGATGCTAGTTTCCTCTATATAGCAAGCAGATTCCTTTCCTCAGAGGGTCCACTGTCTTGCTCTATACCCTCCAGGTTTCTTTCTAGACGTCACTTCCTTGGAATGGTCTGCAGTGGGCCCCCCAGGTTAAATCATTGCCTCTCTCAAGCCTTTGGTTACTTAGTTCCTTATCATGCTCTATTTCCTTTTTCATTTATCAACAGTTACTAGATTACCTAATTACGGTTCCCAGTCAGACATAACAAATGTCTATTCATCCCAGATAGGGAACCAACAACGGACCAGCAGATATCACCAGGGTCAACTTAGTGAACCAATGAGTTTATATGGGTGAGGGATGACTTACAGGACGAGACATGACGAAGACGAATCACCAAAGTTCACCTCTGCATGGATGACGGCTCACCAAAGATGAAACCCTGAACATGATAGAGAGCTTACAAGTAGCGCAGTAAGGTGGAGTGTCCCAGTCGTCCAATCGCCTTCCTTATGCTCGTCTCTGATTCTTCTAGGCCACCTGGCTTGTCACTGTTTAGTCTAGGGAGTTCACATTGTCTCTGCTTCTTCAATGTTTCTTTCGGGCAGCTGAGCTAGTGGAGCTGCTTCTAGGCGGCGGCGGCTCTGCTTTCTAAGTGTCTCTGCAGTCCTTCTGCTTATATAACCTGGGGAAGGAGGGACCTGTTGAATCTGCTCAGTGACAGGAGCTTCCTGAAGCCTTCCAGTTGTTTTCTTCCTGAGCTTAAGGTGCTTCCCAGGATGGAATATTTTACTTTCCTTTAGAACGGTGGTTCTCCAACTTCCTAATGCTATGACCCTGAACACAGTTCCTCCTTTGCTGATGACTCCCAAGTATTTCACTGCCACTTCACAACTGTGATTGGACTGCTACGAATCATCATGTAAATCTCTGGTAGGCAGGATATCTGAAGGGGTCACCACCTACAGGTTGGGAACCACTGCTTAGAACATCCTATTTTTCCTCCTTAATCAAACCCCGTGTCTTGAAGTCCCCCCGACATGAAAAGTTTTCATCTTGAAGTAAACTGCTATGTAACACTTGTTTCTTATTCTCTAACATCAGAACAGAAACCTTGGAGACACAGAGGCTGTTCTAATCCATAAACATCTATGAGAAGGGTCTTATTTACCTCTCTCAACAGCCAGACAATCTTCAAGGAGCTGCTCAGAGAAGGTATTCAGCAATAATAAACCGTTCTCTAATACTGAAGTGCTCCTTGCTGTTGAAAGATTGCTTGTTTTGTCAGACTTTATTGATTTTTAGTTAAGTATATCTTTTGAATTGAAAACATAAGTACAAAATTGTGCATATTAATAGTATAATTAATATGAAAGATTTTGACACATGCATGCATCACACAATTTTCAAATCAGGTTAAGCCCATTTATCTCAAACATTTATTATTTATGGTAAAAACATTAAAAATACTTTCTTCTAATTTTTAAATAAAGACATATATATATATATATATATATCTACACAACATAACCTATAGGAGGATATTATATAATGTACCTGTTTAGTTAGGGTTTTGTCACAGTTTGGATATTTTCTTGATGCTTAGGATTAAATCCAGGGCTTCATACATGCTAGAAAAGCTCAGAAATATACGCATAGTGTTTTTGTTGTTGTTAGCTTTCAAACAAAGAAAATAAAAATAGGCCTTTTTTCTTCCCATGTCCAGAAAGTCAAGAGGCAACTGTGATGATCTCTCAAGGAATCGTTTGAATAGTAGGAAAGCTTCAGACTATGTTGAAAAGCAAGGAGTACAAAGAGATAGCATTGTCTCCCTATAAAATTAGAAAACAACTCTGTATGGAGGGAAATATATGCTCAACTGTTCCTTGTACCATCATGATAGTAACACAGTTTGTGGGGAGGACCAAAAATGCGAGCCTATTCCACCTTGTCTGAAGGTCAGAGAGTTTGAGTTAATTTTACTCGCTCAAAGTTGTTGACCACTGTGGCTACCCACCCCAACCTAGGGTGTGGTTACTTGGTGTTTTGGACATTAATATGGCCCATAGAGGTAGATCTGCTCCACCCTGACTAAAGGTCAGAGAATTCAAGCACACTTCTGCTCCTTCTTTTGAAACAGGAGGTTTGACCTTGGGAGCAACTGCCTTCAGGACAGTTGGTCAAGGATGGGTTCACTGCCTAAACAACAGAATGCTTAATTCCAGATATAGTTGCTTGGTGTTTCAAGTGCTGCAGCAAGTAACTGTTCTGGTTGTTCATTGTATCACATTAAAGCAGTCGTTAGCCTTCTTCCCCCTTTTGTATAAAAGTGTGTAAAAAGTGTGTGCAAACTCAGAATTCAGTATGCAGAAGAGACTGAGTGGTCCTCCCATTACTGTCCTATGTCTCTGTGTTTCTTTCTCATCTCTGTTCCCCCTGCCTAAATTTCTAATCCTCATGCCCCTACTCTGGAATATATGAACTCACCATGGCTAGGACTGAGGCAAGAGTCACCACAAAAAAGGTGGCTCCCAACAGTGGTATATATGCTGCCATCTCAACCTTCAACACATAATCACGGGGGTGGTACACCTTTCTCTCACTTTCAAGATGGTTCATACAAGAACAGCCAAGAAATGCTGTGTGATAAAGCTCTTGTAAACTGTAAAGATTTGTCATTTGTATTGAATGTTTAATAAAACACTGACTGGCCAGTAGCCAGGCAGGAAGTACAGGCAGGACAACCAGATGAAGATAATTCTGGGAAGAGGAAGGCAGAGCTGCAGTCACCAGACAGACTCAGAGGAAGCAAGGTAAGAATGCCTCACTGAGTAAGGTAACTGCCACATGGCTATACATAGATAAGAATTATGGGCTATTTTAAGTTATTAGAGCTAGTTAGTAATAATCCTGAACTAATAGGCAAAGCAGTTTATAATTAATATAAGCCTCTGTGTGTTTCTTTGGGACTGAAGGGCTGTGGTACTATGCGGGAGAGAAACCTCCATCTACAGACTTTAGTAAGAAGACAGGCATGGCCTGATGGGGAAAATACTGAAGTAAGGGAAAATATCAAGAGATTTGTGTTTTCTAGAGTGGATATGAGAGGGGAGATGGGAGACTTAAAGAGAGTACAGGGACTCAGTGTGAATAAGGCAGGATAAAACAGAACGTGGAGATTTCAAAGCTAAACAGCCCTAGATGGCAGATCAAAATGGAGAGGTCTGACCTAGGCTACTGTTCTTAGTCTGGACCACAGGCACTTGAATCTCAAAGTAATTCTAATGCCTAACTAGTGAAACCTTACATGAACCAATTAATGCAGTATCTGTTCGTCACTAATACGTGCAGCCACGTGGTAGACACTCCCACGTTGGTGTTTATAGACTCTGTATGTCAACAGCGGTCATGCCTCTACTTGCCATAGTCAGAGCTTAACCTTCCTCTTGTGGTCGCTTTCTGGGGTGATTAAATCGCTGCCCTCATGCTTCCTGTTCCTATATCCAACTGGCTTATTTCTGCGAAAATGGCCCCACCTTATTCCAGCAGCGGAGGTATTTACAATGAATATTTATTGAGTGATAATTGGGTGAGTGACCTTGTATGAGGTACTGAAAAGGGCTCCAACTGCTGTTGATTTATGCAGCTCGGTGGTTTCTCCTGCTGTCCCACATCCCTATGGGGTAACGTGGCTCTCATCTTCCTACTTTTCACCGAGGCACAGAAATCGAGTTTGTTAGTGACTTGGAGCGTGATAGCTCATTCTTTCTTGCCAGTGCAGGGTAGAACTCCAGCCCTACACAGTTATCGTCGGGAACAAAGAAGGGGCATCCCATCTCGTAGCCACTGGAAGCTCCCCCTAGTCAACTGTCTTGCTTGTAGGTAAAGCATAGTGACCTTAAGAGCCCTCCATAGATTTCCCATCTGTGGATTTGCAAGTGTTTTTTTAAAAAAGCTTATGTAAATCAGAAAATTCCAGAAGCAAAGGAGAAACAATTTTGGCTCTATCTCCCTGTCTGTGTAGATGGAGAGGTTTTATGGAAAAGATATTTCCTGCTTTTTCCTGATCCAGTTTCTCTAGTGTGGTTGAGAATAGAATGACCAGGGACAAGCTTAGGCAAGTAGAACTTTATTTATTCACCTTGGGATAAAGATATAAACAGCCATACAGAAAAGCACCTCTTTGATCATTTCTTCCCCCTCCCATTCTGGGGAAATAGCTTAGTGTTCTTTTCATGGCAAACAGAGTTTTAATATTATTAAACATATCAATAACATTATTTAGAAAGTGGTGCTCACCCCCAGAAGCTGCTGGACTTTGTTCCCATCCTTCATCTAAGCTCAGCTATTTCCCACTTGTCCAGCATAGCCTGTTGCACACATATGTCCCAGCGCCTGTTGTCACGGGCTGTTTATAAAGGGGCTATTTCAAGGGCTCTCAGCTCTCTCTAGTCTCCATACCTTCTGGTTTCTGCTCTGCTCCACTTGGAAGAGAAAAAGAAAATATTTGTACAAACAAGGAAAGGCAATTGAGCCAGGATGGTCTGGTATACTAAGAAAAAAAATTTAACTACAAAATAGTCAGGCTGTTCATGTTATAGGGGTATGAAAGTCATCCATGTTTTACAGGTTCTCCCACCGCCCTGTCAAATGAGCTGTTTCTCAAGATCAGCTGGAGAAGCCAGGTCTCAGGACAGAGATGGGGACCTAGTTGGCATACAAAGGAAATGAACAGAAGGTCCTCAGCCACCCTCCCACTCACAAGCATTTATGTGACAGCTATCCAGACTCAGTCCTTACACATACAGTTCACCTAATTCCTTTAAACTAGTTTTTAGCCCATAGTGGGAATCTTCCAAGTAAATGGGAAATCCTGCTACAATATAGTATATACAGTCTTTAAAAAAACATGTGTTGTGAAAACTACATGAAAATCCATTGGGTTTCTAGTGTAGAAGACTGATTGGTTCTCTACATTCTAAGCTACTTTATAACCAATGCATGAGAAAGAATATATATATATATATATATAGTTAAAGGGATAACATGGGTTTCAGAAACAAGTTAGACACTTCGTACCATGTATGACAAATGCACAGAAACAAGTGTGAACATGCTGGCAACAGATGAATAGGTCTGCCTCAGTGGATGCGCCCTGAATCTGTGCATAGCCGCAACCTGCTGAGAGCCAGAGACTCAGAAGATGGGAAATGGACCTTTCTGAAGAAGACGACCCAGACGAAGCTATCCTTTCCAATGGAGGACCTAAATATCCTTCTAGACTTGACTGCTTTGACCTCACAAATATCCTCTCATTACGCATGGATGAACCACTCATGTTAGAAACATACGCTGTAGCTGAAAAGACTCTAGGCATGCTCCATGAAGGATTGACTTCCCGGGCTAGGGTCCCTGAGCTTTAGCTTTGGCACACTGTGAAGATAAGGGAGACAGAATACAGACTTTTTTTTTTAAGCATTTTATTACACAGTAAAGAATACAACAATACCTGAATCATACTTTAAAGATTCACAGGTTGACAGACCATACATTACAGTCCAACTAAGGAAAAAATAAAAAGGATAAACAAGAAACCACAGTTGAGACATAGTAGACGTCAAAGCTCAAGAGTGTGCCGACAAAAGCATGATGCCTAGCCCCGCCCCCAGTGTTAGTCTACCGTTAACTTGTGGTACATGTCTGAATTAAGTATTGCACAACAACTTTAATTTTTCACAATAATGTCGCAGAACCCAAAATAATTAAAATAAAATTACTTCAAATCTGCATTTCAACAGTCTCCAATTTTTTTTTCTGTCCCTTGAGGAATTCGGACAACATGGAGTCGCTTTCTTTCCCTAAGTATTCCAGACATAGGCATGCTTTGCATAAGTAAACCAGCCTTGAAATTTTTAAATCCCCAAGACATGCACCTACACATTAAAAAAAAAAAGAAATTAAGAAACAAATTAAAAAGACAGGTGGCCCTGTCACACACAGTCTCATGACAGAGAAAAAGAGAAAGAGAAAAGAGAGAGATCAGAGATAGAGGACGCCCTATTCCTATCAGCGACCACCATTCAATTCTATCCAATGAAGATAACTTTTTGTAATGTGTAATACCTACAAATTAATACTCTCACATAGCCTGAATATAAGTGACAAGCAAGAAAGGAAAGGAACAAAAGTCTTCTTTTCTTTCTCTTTTTTTTTTTTTTTTTTTAGGTTTATGAGGTCTGCATTGTTACCAAGAAGTGATATGGTTTGCAGCTGTATGAGCTTAGCTTTTGGTATCCTGGTTCTCTTGTGCCCATTTGGTTTGACTAGACCAGTTTCTGTTAGCTACTGGTGCAATATACATGCTGTCAGAGGTAGAGTGAAACTTTTTGCCACTGAGGAGAATGTAGCAAAACAGGAGGAGAGGAAGAGGAAGGGGAAGGAGGAAGAGGAATTAGAGATAGAGCTCAGAGTTAGGGATTTTTTTTTTGTTTTCACTCAGGGTGCCCTGAATTAAAAAGGAATGAGACGTACTGTACTAATCCTTATTTTACACACTAGTGTTAAGAATAACAGTGCTGTCCCACATACATCACAGCTTCTCAAGCTCAAGACGTGTGGGTATGACATACCTCATTTGTGGGATCTTTAACCCTTCGTAGCCTAGAACATAGAATAGCTCTAAGAAAGGACTGTCCAGTGTCACAAGCAGACTAGAAAGCAGAGTGAGGTCAAAGGATTCTGGGAGCACCATGGTAAGACAGAACCCGTTCAGAGCCTCCTGTGTGCTTCTCACTTCACTTTAGCAGGTGTGCTGGCAGATGGACTTCCAACATGCAGAGAGATAGATGCATTGATTTGCTCATCAGAACTTCCTGAACTAAAAGGCCATTCAAAACAAAAAAGAACACAACACCACCTGAACAGAATTAAAACCGACTGGTGTATGAAAGTACAGGGGAAATGTTATAAGAAAATCTTAAATTGGCAAGACATAAAGCAAACCCATGAGGATCACCTCTTATGCAGATAACTTAAAAGCCGCTGAAAACTGTATCCAAGGGCTACATCAACCCCCCTCCCACAAGAGAATGGATTGTACTCGATTTGTAAAGAAATGCTTGGTGTGTGTGTATGTGGAGTGGTGTCTTCCCAGCCTTGTCAACTTTGGTTGTCTACACAGCCTGCAGCTCTGCCGACTCTTAAAGCACACAACCACATTCTGGGCTATTGGGTTTCAAAACTAACACGTAGTTCTGGTCTGGACCCTGGACAACGAAGGGTTAATGGATTCACACTGAACATGGCTAACCTGCTGATCATTTGGAAAGTATTTCTGGTGCTTTTCAGAAGTCCTGGTTTTGGTCCATCAGATCAGTCTTTGGCTGACTTCCCGATACTGTATAACCTGGCACCCAGCAGGGTTAAAGCTGTCCGTCTACACCTCAGCATTTGGAGCTCTGATGATTTCATTTTTTTTGTAAAATTAGAAATACTTAAACAACCTTACAGCAATATGCATGCACTGTCCTTTTTTTTTAAAAAGTAGGATATCTTGTTATTTTATTTTTTTTAAAAAAGTCCCTAATAATTTTTTTTCATAAAAAATAAAGAAAAAAAGGAAAGAAAAATTCCACTACTACTCTATGCTACAGCTAAAACTGGTGAAATGGCTCTAGCATATTTAAAAAGTTTTGTTTGAAAAAAAAAAAGAGCATGCCCAGGGAGTCATCGTGACAGTGCAGAATACATTTATGTACAGCCCTCTTACAAAACACCCATATGCTAGCATTCCATGAAGCATGCTGGTTTCCGGAAAAAAACCCTATAAGAGAGTGAGTTAGCAGCTCCAAAAGATAGCTTCTTCTTTTCTTTTCTTTTCGTTTCTTGAGGACAACCAAAAAAGTTTTTTTTTTCCTTTTCTTTTTTTTTTAACTACTAGAGAAATATCACTAATACATACAGATATAAAAGCAGCATAGAAAGATACAGGTTTCTCACCAACTAGGAATAAGGAGACTAAATGTGGGCATATGGATAAACTACAACGCATCCTCACATTTGGGCAACACATTTACAAGAAGAACACCATTGGGAACCTCACAGGACAGAAGTGTTCAACACCAAGAGAACTATTAGATTTCAATTAAAAACCAAACAGGGTGGGGTTGAAAAATTTTGGAAAGGGGGCTGGAGCTGGAGCCACCATCTTTTATTTATTTATTTTTTTTAAAAAAACTAGTTTTCAATATAAAATGAATGAGCTGGAATAGACCCAATGTCTTACTCTGTGGAACCTTGCAAAAGTGAAGAAATGTTGAAGGGTTATTTAGGGCAGCTGGCTGAGCTGGAAGCTGCCAGAACACTAATTAACTGCAGGCTGTCTCTTAAGAGAGAGAGAGAGAGAGAGAGAGTGTGTGTGTGTGTGTGTGTGTGTGTGTGTGTGTGTGTGTGTGTGTGTAAAGGAGCCTTTGTATTATGACATTTTTTTTTCTTGCTGCTGTGGTCATACATCCCACTGGAAATCATCTTTCATTTTTCATTCTGTTGACCTGGATATTATTATTTCGCTTCAGAAACAGGGAAAAAAAAAACCCGAACATCTGTGTCTCCTTCCAATCTGCTGCACATCTGCGCGGTTTGTAGCGGGTCTTCAAAGTTCAGTTAGCAACCCACAGACGCCATTCATCTTCTTGTTAAAATGTCTAGTGCTGTATCCAACGCTCGTGCCCTTGAGGGATCGCCTCTTTTTTTTTTTCTTTCCATTATTATATATAAAGAACACTGTGACTTTTAATATTAGCATTTTTGCTTTCAACAGCAATGAACAATCTCTTGGTTTGCTGCTTGGTAAAGCATTGGTTAATGAGGTCATCTAGTTTAAAATCCCAGCTACTTGGAAATAACAGGGAGGAGGTCAAATCTAGCATTTCACGTTATATTCTTTCCTTTCTTCAGTTCTCTAAAAAGATATCTTTGTTATCCACAGTAAGTCATTACGACCCGTTACTGGCCCTCTGTGTTTTACTACCACCTCAAAAGATACAGTTAGGTTCTCTCTTGTTGAAAGTACTGAAATAAGATAGATAGTTCATCTATAAACAAACAAACAGAAAAACGGCTTTGAGCATCTGAGGATGAAGAATTGCTTTCGTGTTGGTTGCGGTGTCTTTTCTCTGACAGTCCGAGCTTAGGTCTAGCGAGGCGTCGTCTCTATGGTGGAGGGTGTTCCCGGGGTGGTCGACCTGGGCGTGGCTGCTGGTGGTGTGTCCATTGGGCTCCCAGCCCCACTGCTGGGTGTGACTGAGGAGCTCACTGCAGGTGTGTCTCCCTGCTGTGGGGCCTGCAGGGTCTGTCCACAGATGTGGTGGTGCTTCTCCCAGTCTTTATGCTGGCAAAAGGAGCCACAGTACCGGGCGGTGTTACAGCCACTGCAGGTCTCGCTTGCTTTCCGGCCACAGTTCCAGCAACTCTAAAGAAGGAGGAGAGACACCAGGTGAACGTTTCATGGGTGGGAAAATCTAGCAAACCTGGGAGCTGTTCCTACAGCTTCAAGAACTACAGACACAAAATGGACAATTCTGAAGGCTTCAGCGCTGGTGTAACCTCCCCTGGGCTGAACTTCCAATTGCACCACAGTGCAACCCTCTCTTTCCTCTCCAGCCTGCTTCCTTCTCCTGGCCTGTACTCTGGCATCCTGAAGCTTGAAGCTGAGAGGAGGAGGAGTGGGCAGCAGTGTTGGCCAGTTCTCTGTTCCTCAACAAGGGGCCACAGCTCCAGGCAAGCCACATTCATGGGAAGGCACTGGGTCAAAAAGCCCTACCCCTGGCCGCTGTGGGCTGTTCTGGATGGGATATCTGGTTCCTTTGGCTGATGTCCTAGCCCCTGCAGCTGCTCTGGATGGGCTAGCTCGTTCCTACCAGGGCTTCACCTGATGGCCACTCGTGGTTTTGTTCACGATACTGCTAGCTCTCTGTTCTATCAGGAGAGACCCCGTCACGCTCCCGACTCAGTCTTCACTGCTAGCACACAGACTACACGTCAAACTCTCCTAGCTCTTCTTCATGTGGGCTGCCCTGGTCACCCAGGTGGTCACGTGTTAACCTGCACTTTCAGGCTAGGGGAAACATTTCCAGTATCCCCTACAGAGGTACTGAATTTTCTCAATTCAGACTCGGTTGTCTCAATTTTCTGTCAGCAATGGCTACGGCATTGACAAAAATGGCTGAGGACCCATGGTTTACCAGAAAAACGCCTTCTTCCTGGATTTGGCTATTTCCATATGTAGTAAATTCTCCATGCTATACTAATTCTAACCTCCACTTCCCAACTTTTGTTCTTCTGGCACCAATTCTGGAATGGCTGGGTACAAATCCAGTACTCTGGGGAAAGGCTTTCTCCTTCTGGATACTAACAGGAACCACAAAGGAACTAGAGGACCACAATACTGGAGTTATTGAACATGAGATGAAGGATTCTGTTCCCTGTTCCATCCCAGCCTGGACGGGATATGGCAGAGCAGTGGTGGACTCTCTGGAGAGTTAGCTCTTTCCACAGAATCCATTCAGTAACCCTAACAACCAAACACAAGGTTAATCTTAGAATAGCACTCTTTACCTCAGTAACTGGAAGGGAATCATCTCTGAAACCAATCTATGATAAATGCTTCTTAGCCTGACAGGGATGAGATGCTCAAAAAAAAAAAAAAAAAAAAAAAAAAGAAAGAAAGAAAGAAAAAAAATGAAACAAAACAAAACAAACAAACAAAAACTTGTGAAATGAACACATGAGTTGATGCCTAATTTAGTCTTGAAAAGTAAGAAATCCTAAGGCCGGGTGAATAACAATTCTACTTGGATACAGCGTTTCCCAGCTGGCAGAGCTCCCCTGTGACTCAGGGAAGTTAGAGGGAACTGTGCATCGGGAGGAGGAAAAACCAGCTGCCAGCTTTAGGTGGCAAGACAGAGAAACGCAGAAATGAGGTGACCTCTGAGATTTACATGCTAAGGCAAACACCTCATGATTCAGACGGAGCACAGACATCCGAGAGACTGAAGGCCACCCGTGTGGGGTCAAGCTAATAATGGAAGCAAGGGCAAAGGGGTGGGGACCAACTGTGACAATTCTCTCAGAGATGCTTCCGGAAGGAGGGACAGCATCTGAGAAAGCCATACCGAAATGTTCATCTCATGAGTAAAACCATGTTTCTAGCTCCTGGGGAAGACTAATTCCACTGTGAAGTGCTCTGTCAGGTGGTGTAGTATTACACCACCGAGTTTCCTATGCCCTGGTTCTGTTTTGCAGTGCCCAGGATGAAACCAGGGTCTTCCACACACTAACCAAGTGTTCTCGCACTCAGCTACATCCTTAGCTTTTGTCAATGGTTTTGATTAGTTTCTGGCAAAACTTTTTTTTTTTGTTCTGATATAGGGTTTCTCTATAGCTTTGGAGCCTATAACCTGTCCTGGAACTAGCTCTTATACACTAGGCTGCCCTTGAACTCACAGAGATCTGCCTGCCTCTGCCTCTTGAGTGCTGGGTTAATGAAGGCATGGGCCACAAATACCCAGCTGCAAAACGGATTTTTAGCAATAATCTCATAATACAACCAGTTGACAGTTGTGATTACATTGCAATTAAATCACATTTTAAAGTAATTACCGAGATACTGCATGGTTCCTCCGTGTGTTCTCTGTATTTATGGGGCTCATTATGTTGGGGGTGTGTCTAGAGATGACTCATGAGCCTATGAAAAACACTGGAATGTAAAAAAAAAAAGCTGGAATGTCAGACTATTTCCCTGACAAGCAAAGCTTTATTCCACTGTGCAGAAAATATAGGGATTTTCAGGAATTACATTAACTGCTAATAAGGGGATCCCGGAGACTCTCAAGGGTGAGAGGCTAGGAATTTCAAGAACTCTGGTTCCAAGCCTACAGAAAAGACTAAGGAGATGGCTCAGTGGATAAAAGTGTGCTCTCTGTAAGTCTGATGACCTGAGTTCCATCCAGGAACACGGGAACAGACAGATGTTGTGGTGTGGCCAGACGCTCAAGTGCTGGCTACCCGGGAGGATGCACCACAGCCCCAGCAATGAGAGGGACTCTGCTTCAATGTGGTGGAAGATGAGACTCCACTCCTGAGTGCTGGTCTCTGATCTACAACACACACACACACACTCACACAAACACACACACATACACACGTTGGAAAAAGTTCTGCTCTGTGTCTTAAATCCTTACCCCTACAGAAATTCCGGTACTAGGGGGAAAAAAATCACAAATCACAATCTATAATCTCAGTCTACTAACTGAGTTGATAGGGGACTATCGCTAGTAAAGCAAATCTGTAAGGAATAGTCAGTACCTACAACTTAACTTCTTTGTCTAGTTCAATTAAATGAAGATGAAATGTCTCCAGGAGCCAGGTGTGATAGGTCACTCCTCTTAACTCCATCACATAGGAGGCTGAGGCTACTCATGGGCTACTTTAATGGGATCTCAAAGAGCCATTCTCCAAAGAACACAAAAAGAAAAGAAAATCTCAAAACCGGCCCAAACTCTGACCATGGCCACAAGAGGAAGCCTTCCTCTCCCAAGCTGAACTTCGCTGCAGTGCGTGAATGATTTTTCCATGAAATTGTCAATAAATGTGGGCCGGGCCCAGCTTGCGAAGCTCGAGGGGCCACGCTCTGTGCTCGGAGTGACGTTGACTTCTGTGGGGTTTAGCTTTCAGGAGATTGCCAGCTGGGTCCTGGAACCCACTCATCAAATAAGCGATATTCCTAAATTACATCAGAAAATCCCAATTAGGGAACAGAGACCCAAATCCAAAACAACATTTTAAGGAAATTAAACATCTAATCTGAGTCAAGTGGCGTCTTTAGGAAATACCCCGGTGTGAGTCCTATCATGTTTTGGCAGAGGCACATTTTGGCAGGCTCCAGGGTGGTAACTGCCCAGTGCTCAATGGCTCCCTCAGATTGAAATCAGATGTACGCAACATTCTCAATTTAAACTGATTAAACACACAGACTAAACCAGGTAATTACAAATGCATGTGTCGGGGAGGGAACAAGGAGACAGAATGGGGACTTCTTTATTTTTTAAAGTGTTTGCAAAGATGGGAACAATTTTACAAATATAAAAAAAAGCCATGGAATTGAGCCAAATGCAGAAACAGATGTTTCCGATAGTGGAGCTGCTGAGAGCCGAGGCCTCTTCCCGTAGTCCTTCCTGGTTCTGGTCCAAGAGCGGAGGGCCCTGAGCAGTTTCTCTCCAGCTCCACTCTAAAGTCCTTTCTTCCCATTCAGAGGAGCAACAAAGAGCAGCTGAATGATCTTTCAGGATTAAAATTTTTAAAAACTTGCATATTTTATTGCCCTTCACACTGCATTCCAATGAGTATATAGGAAAATTTAATGCATGCGCGAGTAAAAAAAAAAGAAGAAAGGAGGAGAGAGAGAGAGAGAGAGAGAGAGAGAGAGAGAGAGAGAGAGAGAGAAAGAAAAGAAAAACTCCCACGTGGACACTTTCCAACCCCATCAGAAACCTTAAAAGGCCATTTCTATCATTTCTCTTGGATAACCGTACTCAATTTCCTCTTTGCGTCTATGCCTAGGCAGCTGATGCCTGACCAGCAGTTCTGACCATGAACCTCTCATCTGGAAATGGATGGTAGCTTGGCTGAGAGATATTTTCCATATCCTGGGGCATCTGAACCTTCAGCCCCCATTGGTGGTGCTGTGTGGGGAGGTTTAGGAGGTGTGGTCTTGCGGAGGAAGTATGGCACTGGTGGGGGAGTGGGAGGAGCTTACTCTACTCCCAGTTGACTTCCTCTGCTTCGTGCCTGCAGTTGAGTATGTGAGCTCTCAGCTTCCTGGTCACGAGCCTTGCCTCCCTCCCGCCATGATAGACTCTTATCCCTCTGAAACCATAAGCTAAAATAATTGCTTTTGACCATGCCAAGTTGCCCTGGGATACAGGTGAAGAGTCAAGGCCGGATATAAAGTTCCTCTTTGCAGAATACATTAAACACACTGTTATATACAGATATATAGCAAGGATAGATGGAAGATTCTGGATGCCAGAACTTTATAGCAAAGATTGTATACTTTTTTTCTATCAGAAATTCCCTTTGTCCCTTGGGGCAGGAGAGCTAGTTCCTTTATCTTGTTATTTAGCTATACAGAGAATAATCTGACTGTCCTAGCAGCAAAATGCACCCTTCCAGTCTTCACTGTTGAAAACTCTTTTTCTGAGAGACAAAGGCTTTCTGCCCAATGACTGTCTTTTTCACTAGGTCTTATCTGTAACTGGTGCTCAAGACACTGAAATAAAATCGTTCTAACTACAATCCACAAAAGCAAAGGCTCCTCTTCTGATTCTATAAAAACAAAACTTTACCAAGCAACCTGCTGACCTGAACCCACAAGGAGATCACATGTTAGACCCCACATTGCATTTGACCTTTAAAAGCCATGCTCAAGGGTATTTTGCAGTCCAGGATCCTGAGGCCTTAAAAGTTTTTTTCACTTTTGCATTAAAAGATTTCTTCCAAGTTACAAAGAGAAGAAACTACATAGCCAAGGTGTAAGACCTCCCTAATCCCCAGCTGGCATTTAGACTGTCAGTCAAACACTCTTTGCAAAATGCCCCCCTCTGCCCATGTAAGACCTTTTCTTAGGTCCCACTGCGGCACCACTGGTTCGAAGAGAGTATGGTTCCCTACAGTGGGTGCAGGCTGGATCATGAGCCAGCCAAGACAAGATATCATGGTAGGTAACCCAAATGGCACAGGCTTCAGAGTCAGGGCAGCCTGTGTTTCATTTTCAGTACCACTGTCGAGTGGTACTAAAGCCACAGGCAAATGGCTTTAGCTCTTGGAGCAAATACAGGAACTGCAGTGTGGCTCCTAGTCATGGCAGTGATGAGCACAGAGCCTGAGGGTCTGTGTGCACAGCAGGGGTTCACCCTACCTCTTAGCACTGGCTGCAATGAAGATGGGGGTTTAGTTCCTGCCCTGGATCCAGTGCCTCTGCACTACTAGAATCTGAAAGCTTGCACATCCTCCACGTTAACTGCCTTCACCCACAGGCATTGAGAGCTACAGGGAGAGAGCTTCCTTAGTGCCTGGCAGCCTTTCCTCCATCCTCCTCAGACTCTCGCTTGCTGAAATCGCTGCTGATTTTGGTTTCCAAGATGCTTCTGTTTCTTCTACTGTAACTTCCTCTTTATTCCCTTGGGGTGTTTGAAAGCAGAGACTGGCATAAATAACTGTCCTGTTTTTCCCAATCTAGTGTCCACAGTCAGCCACAAACCAATGACTCCAACCTGCTGCCAGAGCTCCCACTGCCTTCCCAGGCAATACTCCCCGACTGTGGACTTCCTGGGTTGCCTTGTCCAGCACGGATCTCATGATTTTGTTTTATTTGATTTATATTTTATTTTGTCATTTGTTTAAAAAAAAAGACTTTTGGGTTCTACTCTTAGGTTCTTCTAGTTACAAGAACAGTTGATTATGCAGCCAGGTGAGCATGGTGTTAACGTGCAATTGCAATGTAATTTATTATCCTAACAAGCACATTTGAGAGCAGTGTGGGATGCTCTAACGTACCTGAGCATGGTAGCTTCATACTATGCATCCATGTACTCACTAACACCCTGTTCAACACTGGAGAATCCTAATTTTGACACTGGACAAAGTGAACCTCATAAACTTCTATTCTTTCTATTTATTTCCAGTGTAAAGACTTGTCTATCCAGCTAGACTGAATAATTCACTAGAGCTTTTAAAATGTGTTAACTAGTATTGTTTATATGCACAGCACAAAATACCCAAGCATAAGCTACCTGTTCTATTGTTTCCCCGAACACCATGGATAGATCAAATCTAGTACATATTTTTGTTTTGTCTTTTTTTCTCTTTGTTATTATTGTTTTTCAAACATAGCATCATGTAGCTCATGCTGGCTCCAAACTTACTACTTAGTGAAGGATGACCTTGAACTTACTGCCTCTAATTCTAGAGTGCTGAGATTAATGCAAACATCATCAGTCTGGGTTTGATGAGTTGCCAAAGATCAAACTCAGGGCTCCGTGCCCCATAGGTAAGAGCTCTATCCACTCAGATACTTGCCCAGTCCTTCAGCAAGGTTTTAAATGTGGTTCATATCTAGTCTTCTGATGTATGAAGAGGACCCCGTGTGAAAATTCATCTCCTGAGTTTCAGCCAGCCTATCTAAGATTACCCCTCACCCCCAACCCCCACCACCACTACAACCATCTTCCTCATCTTGACCCCAAACAGAGACAGCCCCTCCT
This sequence comes from Microtus ochrogaster, assembly GCF_000317375.1. Taxonomy (NCBI): domain Eukaryota; kingdom Metazoa; phylum Chordata; class Mammalia; order Rodentia; family Cricetidae; genus Microtus; species Microtus ochrogaster. The sequence goes on along the minus strand of NC_022031.1, from coordinate 62,760,966 downwards.
TTTAGTTTCCAGGAGTCTCTTGCCTCATCTCAGCCTGAGTGTCCCCTCTAAGAACTCACCAGCCATGTCATCTTCTATAAACTGCCCCCCCCCCGCCCCACCTTGCTGTTTCTTCCCTGCAGAGACATTACTATGGCCTAAGGAAAGAGCAGCAGCCACAATGGTCAGTCTACCTGATTATCCTTCCACAACAGAAGCTTTCATCTTTGAGGTTCACCATAATTCAATTACTTAGCTCTCTTGGTGAACTGCAGTCAATGGGAGAAGAAGACTGTGGGACTCTCAGGGCCAGCACTATCCCTAATACATAAAAAAGCTCAATAATTTAATATAAAGATAAATAAATAAGACAAGTGTACACCTTTAATCCCAGCACTTCAGAGGCAGAGAGGCAGATGGATCTCTGTGAGTTCGAGGCCAGTCTGGTCTATAAGAGCTAGTTCCAGGACAGCCAGAGTTATTACACAGAGAAACCCTGTCTCAAAAAACAAAAACAAAAGCAAATAAACAACAAAAGAATAAATAAATAAATGGGGAGCGTTAAGGTGTGCATGCGTTCATGCGTGTGTGCATGACTTCCTTTCAGAGTCAAACGAAGAAGGCCTATTAATTTGTAAGATTCTAAAAAAACCAACAACTGTTAAACTTAATGATAATAATATTTTTCAACCAGCTTCTACCATAACCAGACTTCTTATTTTTATTTTTAAAACATCATAAATTGTCTAAAACTCAACGTTACTTGCACCTTTACTTGCAGTCAAATGGTTAAGGTTCAAGAAAATTCAAAGCATCAGAAATAGGTGAGAATTATGAGTTGTAAGGAATCTGTTGTGAGATAGGCTGGACCTCACATTTCCGGCAGATTCCCTATTTAATGGGCCAATCAACATGAGAACCAGACTGGGCATGTCCTAGCCTGAGGGAACCAGAGCCCTCTTGGTTGTTGGGAGGAATCCTGGGAAGGACTAGACCTGAACTTCTAGGTCCATTTAATACACTGGCTTTATAATGCCAAGACCACATGGTTTTATAGGAAAGACACAACATGTAGAGAAACTGAAGGAATCTCACACGCGACTGCCTGGCTGGAAGCATATGAACTCATTGCCTCCCTAGGCAACCCTCGACAAACACTCTAAAAGGGCACATCAGGCCTAAAATGCTGTGTGAAAATAAAAATGCTCACAGGGTGATGAGTGTTCCTCATGACATCACCAACTTGCACCAACCCTCTTCAGTAGACATTCATAAACTTCCAAAAAAAAAAAAAAAACCCCACAGAAACAAAACAAAGTCCTTATTATTCTTAATGGCGTGATGCCAGGAAAGCTGACTTTCTGTCTAGTTTAATACAACAATGGAAAAGCCAGCCTATAAAGGAAGATAAACTTCCCTCTGCCCCTCTCTTCCTGAGAAACTTCCAAATGTTGGAAATCAATTCCTTTTGTCCCCCTGTTATTCATCTGCTACATATTAAATGAAAACTCTGGGCACTGAGTGATTCCTGCAGGTTCTTTCATCTGTAGAAAAGCCTGCTACAAATTAAATCCTTACCCTCCCTCCCAAAGTATAGACACGTATTGTTGTGGGGCATTGACTTATCAGCCCGTGCCTCCGCTAGCTCAGCTTTGTGAGACGAGCTAATGGCAGCCTTTTATCTGGAGTTATTTCGGAGTTGAAGATTGTGTGCTATATTGTGGAACAATTCTATGCTGTTGAGATTCTATGAGCTATATGTTTTCAAACATTCTGCCAGATTTTAGCTGTTTACTTACCAGTTCCTTGGGTCATTAGGCCCTGAGTGAGTGCATGTGTGTGGCTGTGGATGTGTAGAAATAACTATACTGGAATAACACTCAATAATATGACACAGAAAGCGATGTCATGGCAGGACTGCACAATGGTTAATGATAGATCACATGAAAGCAAAGATCATACTTCAGATCTTTTAAAAATATTTAAATCATGCACACATTACTTTAGCATTGGGCTTTAGGATTCATTATCAAAGTAATTTTAAGTACAACTTTGGAGAACATATGTATTTCACATGAGGAGCTAGGGAGACAGCTCAGTTAGTAAAGCACTTTCCCCACAAGTAAGGACCTGAGCTTGAACCCCCAGAACCCATGTAAACCCTGTCCAGGGCAGTGCACACGCTTATAATCACAGCACCCAGCACCTCACTGTGCAGATTGGGCATGGAGTGGGAGACTCCCCCTTACAAGTCCATAAACTGAAATCTGTGCAGATGCAAATAAAGAGACCCTGCGTAAAACAAGGAAGCAGGAAGAGACTAGCAGCTAAGGTTATTTTCTGACTGGAGTTTATTTGCCATGGCGTGCACTGTGTGCACGTGTGCACACACACATCCATTCCCACAGTTACACACGCATCAAACACACAGATCAAAAGAAAACTTCCTCAGTGTTTTGTTTACCAAATACATCACAACACCTTGGTCTGAGAACTTTTCTTCCAACTGGTTAATGAGTAAATAAGCTTACATCTGCCTTAGGTCAGCCCATCAATGCCTAGATTTTCCCCGTGATCTGTCCAATACTTGGTAGGGGCACCCCGAAAGGCCTTACCTCGCTGGAGTCTTCCTGCTGGTTGATGACCGCCAGAGCGTCCTCCGCTGCCTGCCGCTTGGCCTCAGCCACCGTTCGTTCCATCTTGGCCCGCTCTGTGGTAATCATGTCGTGGGCTTTTCTCTCTGCCTCAGACACAGCCTTCTGCAGCTCCGTCATTGCCTGTCGCTTCACCTCGTTTACAGCCTCCTCTGTGATGTAAAGCCAGACCAAAGGACAGAACATCCCTGGGTTAGCCCAGCACTAGAGACAGCCATCCCTTCTTAACAGATTTTCACAGAACAGACCTAGCTCTCGTCCAAAAGCCGGGACAGTTCTGCCCGTCTAAAGATCAATCCAAATACTTAAACTCATTTAGGAAATCAAAAGTGAGAATTTTTCTTTGGCATGGCCTTTTTGGCAATATTTTTAATGCATACACCTTTCCTTAACTTTCTCACACTGTAGTGCTTCCAGAGATGATTCTAGAGCTTGTAGAGGGGCAAGAATGTCCACACGGAACTTGTAAAGATCAGCCAGATACACAAAGAACCAGTTTTCTAGACTGTCATCATGGTGAATGCCTGTAATGACAATATTCAGGACTTCAAGACCAGCCTGGGCTATAGGGTAGAGTCCAGCCTGGACTACAGGGTAGGATCCAGCCTGGGCTAAAGGGTAGGGTGGCACAGTTTTCCTTTTCTTGTCCTTTCTTGAATAATACAGATATGTGCTTCTACAGAGTAAATGATCCAGATTTTTACAAAGAACCTTGTCATTTCTAAGTTTTAGGCTGCTCTCTGTCTACTTCAAATATCTCCAGTAGTTTGGGACAACCAACTGTTGCATTGGACAAACAAAACCGAGTCACACCACAAGCCACACAGCTGGGCCTGACAGCAAACCTACAAGGTGTCCAATTATCTGTTCGGCTGCAGTCAAGATGCAAAGAGTCAACCACTGTAAGGCAGAAGATTGACACCTAAAACAAGTACTTCCCACTTTTAAAATATTAACTGTTCTAATTAACAAGGTAAAAACACCCTCCTCCTGAATTAGTTTATCTAATTTTCATCTTTATTCAACGCAAAATGACAATGATTAATTGAAAATTTAATAAGCAGTAATTATTAACTTGGCAAACCTACTACCAATTAACACTCTATTAAAACTAATTATGACATGTTTCATTCAAGTGTTTGCACTTAATTGTTTCACCCACTTAAAAAGCACCTTAATTAAATGTTGTTTAATTAAAAAAATATACATTCCCAATAAAAATGTTTTACTGTAGATTGGGAGTGTAGGAGCTGCAAGTCCTCCCAGGGTTCTTCAAGCCTTGCAGTTGGTTCTACAGTGCGTGACCTACAGGCCATCAGAAGGCCCCTCCTGCCATTAACTAACAGGCCTTCTTCAGCCTCAGCCACTCAGTGCTAGCCTTCCTAAAGGACTTTCCTTAAATTACTTGTCTGGCTAAGTTTCATACACTCTACTCAAAAAGAAAGATCCAGATAGAAAATATTAACTAAGCCATGCTAATCCTCTGTTAGCTCCTGCAAGGTACGCCCTGGAAATCTGGATAAAATCAGAGCATTGTACACAGCTCATGGCCCTTTCTTTACCAAGAGGCAAAAGCTGCCTTGATTAGCCTATCATAACTGACTCAGGGCTCCGGGGAAGTGCTGCCCTTCGAACCATACAGCCAGGGTCTAATTTAGTTTGAATATTCAAGGTGAATTAAAATTCTATCTAAGTTGTAATACAGGACAATAATTTTTGCTTAGGATCAAAGCTGTAGCTTGACTAATTGTATATGCAAATAAGGCAATTTATATTTAAATTATGCATTCCTATTCTAATCCCACAGGCATGTACAGATCAGCAAAGAGAATTGGTAGGACATTTGCAAGGTGCTTGAATATTTATTACCAACTGCAAGCATCCTCTGATCCTTTGAAAAGAAATATACTGAAGAAAAACATTCACTCACAATTTTGGAACTACTTTTATGTTTGATTTTTTTCCCCTCCAGTTTTATAAGGATCCGGTGTAACTTTTGAGTTCTTTTGTTATCTTGCATTGAAAAATACGACTTTTAGAGAAAGTGGATGTGGCCTTCAATGTTTGTTAGGATTTGTAATTTTTTTTTTAAAAAAAGTATGAATTAAATGTCGTTAAGCTATCATTGGAGCAATATACAGAATTTACATAGGTTCTCCCCCCTCTGTGTGTGTGTGTGTGTGTGTGTGTGTGTGTGTGTGTGTGTGTATCCAGAGGGAAAGGCAAAGTGGGAGAGGGAGAATAAAGACAATATACACAAATGTCATAAAATGAGGAGTGGATAAAAGCAGAAAGAAATTGTGATTACTTTTTTTGGAAATATTTTATGAAAATTTACAATCATTTCAAACTAAAATGACATCAAAACTAGAAAAGATTTGAAAGTATTTGCTTTTGTAACTACAGTGTCCTGTCAGGACAGTGCATTGCTAGTACCACACAGTAGCTTGAGCGCTATCTAACTCTGCTTAAGTCAGGTTTGGCCAGGAAAATAATACTTAGCACTTCTGTGGCAAAGGCACACTTACAAGTTGCTCTTAAAAAAACAGGGAGGCAGGTTTGTTTATTGGTTTAGGGCTTTTGCTGTTGTTGTGTGTTTCTTCGTTTGGTTTGGTCTTGTGAGACAGGGTCTCATCCTGTAGCACAGGGTGGCTCCGTCTTGCGTCTCCCTGACAGTTTTCCCATCACTGGGATTACGGGTGTGAACTGTTATGCCTGGGTCTGGCTTTTGTTCCTCTGCTGACAGAGGTACATTTTAGAGTCTTTCCACAGTCTAAGAAGCTGAGCGTAGATGGCCCGTTTTACCTTTGGTGTTCTCGGATATTGGACAGTTTGACACACACTGGCAACTCTGAACCCTTGACCTGCACTGGGAACTCTACACCTGCTTTTGAAGAAGTCTGTCCAGGAAAATATTACAAGCACTTCCCAGAACTGTTTAGATAAATCTGCCATCCACACCTTAAGTTTCAACATCCATCTATAGAAAGGTAGTCCGCACTGTTCTGGCGTGGTGGGTGGTGCCAAAATGAGAAGAGGAAGGGCACCTGCACCACAATGGAACAATGTCTTAGAATGAAGACAGAGTAGAGATGAACGATACATGGAGAAATAATCTACACTCTGCCTGCAAAGTTCTCTCCCTCTTCTGCATTGCACGGGAACAACGGAAACACCTTTTTCTCCACTTCTCAGGCCCGTGAACCGAAACTACATCAAGACTGGGTGGAGAGACACAAAAGGGACTGAAGAAACAGTCATGATGGAATCAGTAGACTCCCACATATCAAGTAAGAAAACCGAAGAAGAAAGAGCACAACTTCGATGAACTGCAAAATGCAAACCGCACTACTGAATCGGCCTGCAACTGCTTGCTCAGCCTTCCTCTACACCTTGCTGCTCGTGCCGGCTTTCTAGAAAGGGTGGTGGATTCAGGAAAAATCTGCTCCTGCTTGTCAGCGACACAATGAAAATGAGCAGGCAGCGCAGAGGAAATCTGGATTACACAAGCCCTCACAGTCAATTTTCTGTAGGAACTATCAAGAATTTAACCTAAATACAGGTAACTACGGGGAACAGAGAAAGACATTTTTCATCCTTTCCTGTCCATAATGACAATCCTCTGTACCTCTAATTGGAATACCAGGCCTTGGAAGCTGAAAGGGGGTTTGAAAAGTGAAAAGAAAAAGAATGGCGAGACGCAGCGACTTCTTGGGGTTGGATGGCACTTCAGTCACTTCAGTTAGTAACAATTTGGGAGAATACTGAAACCGTTAGCACAACTGGGTCCAAGCTAGGAAGAAGGAAAGCTGCACTCGCAATTCATCTGCTTTGAAGACAGGACCTGGGGAGAGCCTCCTAGCTCTTCATCTCAGCTTCGAAACTTAAAAATTCTATCAGATTTGGGAAGGTTGCTATCACTCTTAGATAAAATACGTGGCTAACGTGCACGTGATCACATATTCAGCAGGTGATAAAGGATTCCAAATAACTGAATTCAGTCAAAACCTAAACAGAAACCTTCTGCAGAAAAACAGGAATAAGAACAACAGAGACTCTCTGAGACTCAGCACGCCAGTTCTGCGCCCCTGTGATGGGTGGCTGGAACTGGCCATGGCCCTTCTCCGTTTTGTACCACCAAGAAAAGCTGTCCTCAAAGCCACAGCCATCACCTGTGACTTCCTCAGCTCATGAGCCTGACTTCTCTTTTATCTTCTGGGTTCTTTTTTCTTTTTTCTTTTTTTTACAGGTTTCAGGTTTAGCTGGTGCTCCACAGAGAGTCTGCCAGCTCTGAACTTTAAGCCCAATACCAAGTCAGGGCGTCCCCGGAAGCTTCAAATTTACCACAGAATATACAGCAACTGACGCTAATGGGAGAGAACAAGAGGCAGATGCAGAAAGGAGAGGCCCAGCCACTCGGTTGCTCAACTGAAAAAGTAACGTAGCTCTGATGATTTAATATTAAACAACACAGAAAGACTGTAAGCAAAAATAATAATTCCTCTGAAGTTCCTTACCAAGTTCACTAGATTTGGTCCATTTAAGAATGCAGAGAAAAAAATGCTGATGTATGTAATTTAATTCCTAAAACACTCGATTTCTTTCCCCATCAAAGAAGAACGGCTTGCAAACTAAGACCTCCTATGCCAAAATTTCACACTGAAGTCATTACAGATGCTTCAAAAGGGGGAGAGGTTTATAAAGGAAATATTGCCAGCCTTTCAATTATAATGGTACTAACAGATGCTGTGAAAATAAAAACTATTTCATGTTTTAATCAGGCCTGGTTTAAGAATATTAATGAGGGTTTTTTCCAGTTTGTTTTGTTTTGTGGTTTTCGCTTTGTTTTGCTTTGCTTTTGCTATGCTTTTGCTATTGTTGCTGTTCGCAGCGAAGTCCTTTCTTGTCATTCACCACATCACAGCACTAACAACTGCACACAGCTGCCAGAACACCAAACTCGTGTTTCTAAACAATTCTTACCAGCTTTCTTCCAGATCTCCTCTGGCACATATCCAGACGCAGGCCTGTGAAGGAATTCCCGATGTGCATCTATGGAAATGACGGGAGAGGGTGGAGAGAAGGGGAGACGCCGTCAGTAATGCCACGTCCTGATGCAGAGCCAAGCAAGAACTCCTCCTCTTGGCTTCGTTACAAAAATGCAATTTTAAAAGGTTGAATGTTTCACTTCAAGAAAATGCACAAAAATAGCAAGGCTAGCCATCAGAGCCCAGGGAAAGCAGAAGGTCACTGGCCCAAATGCCTCATACACTCAAATCCAAAGCAACTTTACTTCATATGGTATGATGTTTGGGAACAGACTTCCCAGGACTTTCTCATGGCGATGGTTTCTATAGGTACACTTTGTGTTGTAAAAGGAGATTATAGTTGGTGCCTTTCCTTTCCAAAGTCAAATTTGTAGTGCAAAAATCAATCATATGTTGATATAATTTATACAGAGTTCTGATTCTATCACAATAGACAAATAGTAAGTCCTACTCTAGAGGTAACCAGGGCTCACACTTAATTATTTTAACATCTCATTGTGCACTATAACTTCTGTATATATTGTGTCCTGTGGAGTTGACAAATATGGAAATCAGGGAATATTAAAATGGACTTGTTGACATTCGGGGGATCAAACAGAATTTGGTTCATGTTTTGTCCAGAATTAGAAATGAAGTTCTATTTTATAGACTGTGTTTATTATCTTTTCAGATATTCCGAGAAAATAAAGTTATCACAGGAATGCTAACTTTCAAATAACACGGTCATACAAAAGCTACAAGCATTTAATAATTTTTTGCACCTTGAAAATAATGTTTGTTATTGTCTTCCCTGGCTAAAATATAAATATGCAGGACAAGTCTTCCATATTGGATTTTCAATGCAAGCCTATGTATTCGAGATCTGTTTATTCCTCTTGAGTGAGGAAGTCAGAGACAGGAACTACACTATCAGATTTCAGAAGGACCGAAGAAGAGACTAATCAACTGAGCTATTATAAGCTATAATAATCAATGCATGATACTAAAAAGAAGACAAATGACAGCTCCTTGAGCTAAGTCATTAGACATGAATGTTTTAAATATATGCAAATCTTTGCAGGGCACATAGATCATCAGTGAGCCTGAACACCAATTTTCCCTAGTTAACTTTAAAAAAAAGTATGGTAATTTGGTGAAGGATATACGGAAAGCCTCTCTTCTAACTTTGCAATATTTCTTTTAAATATTTTTTCAAAAATAAAATATTTCTTTTTAAAAGGTTGCATTATAATCTTAAAACTACTTCATAAGTTGTTATACAATACATATTATCAATATTAACATAAAATTATCTAATAAGTATCATACCCATGAGTTTTCATTGGTGTGCTTCTTTGTAAAGTATAAGTAACAACAATAAAATACCCTTTTTAATGAATTATTTTTGTTCTTCAAGAAAGGTAAAAACAGCTATATGGTGTATGACTTAAGGGATATATGATACTGCTAACTAAGTCATTCAAGCTTGCCTTCTATAACACCATAACTATTTTCACAGGAATGTGATCGAGTCCTCACACAGCATGCCTTACAGTGATAAGTTTATGTGTAACAAGTGATAAAGACTTTTCACAGGCAAATCACTTTCACTGAAGTATATTTAGTTGGCTAATAAGAGCTCTGTAAAGCCTACAGCCAACAATAAAAACTAATTCCTACAAGTTTCAAGGGGTGGGTTCTTGGTTTTGTTTTTTTTCCCTCATGTCGCAGGTTAAAGAAAGTTCAGTGGGTTAACAACTATCTTTTGATAAAGTGCCAAGCATTATCATAAAGAACAGAAAAAGTGATGCGGTTATCCAAAGTACAGACATAAAAGATGATAATTACCAATTCTAGGCAGCACAAAGAAAGGAGAAATAGGACTAGATTCTGTTGGAAAATAATCTGAGTTTTGGCTGCTACTCACTCCGGGGTATCAAGCTACTTCTCCATGTTTGAGAAGCCCATTTGTAAACCGAGCCAACATTGCTAAACTCTGAAGAAAAATTGACAATGACTAGCACTGGTAATCTTCATTTTCATCACCAATTGTTGTTCGGAGGCCACTTGCTTGTCCCCAGCTGCTCAGCAGCTCAGACCCAAAATAATCACACAGAAACCATATTATTTAAATCATTGCTTGGCACATTAACTCTAGCTTCTTGTTGGCTAACTCTTACATCTTAATTTAACCCATCTCTATTAATCTGTGCATTACCACGAGGTCATGGCCTACCAGCAAAGTTCCGGCACCTGTCTCTAGCGGGGTTACATGGCTTCTCCTAGCTCTGCCCTTCCTTCTCCCAGCATTCAGCTTAGTTTCCCCTGCCCAACTAAGTTCTGCCCTATCAACAGGCCAAGGCAGTTTCTCTATTCACTAATGGTATTTACAGAATACAGAGGGGACTACCACATCACATCCCCTGTTCTGTTTAAATGAAAAGGAAGGCTTTATCTTTAACATAGTAGAATTACATATAAGAAAACAGGTATCAAGTAAGAATTACAGTTACAATACTTATATCTACTTTCTATCTAGTCTTCAACTCCATCAAAGACTCCAGAAGGATATAATATTACCTAAGTAAACAGGAGGTACATTGTAAGGAACTTCTGAAACTCTAGAATTGACAGAGACATCTTGGTAGCTGGACAGTCACCCAAAATTCTTCTGTACCATTGGGGCATCCATCTTCAGCCTACAGGCCCATAGTATCCAGCAGACCTTTCCATGAAGCAGGAAATTTCAAAGGCAGTTCCACCTTTATTGGCAGTTTGTCAGCCACATTTCTTCTGTGTCCTGCAGAATGTCTAGCAGACTCTTTCAGGTAGCTGGAACTCCAAAGGATCATCTCACCTTTAGGCAAGTTCAGCAGTCATTTCTCTGTGGGTCCTGCATGTCCAGTTCACCCAACATACCATCAAGCAGTCCACGAAAAAGCAGTTTCTTGTCCAAATGGCTTTTTGATGTCCATCTTTCTCTTGAAGTAGATTGGTGCTGCCAGGAGCACATGTGTCTCACTGTCATGAAAAGTTCTAAGCTCTTAAAACATTTTAATGCCATATTCTGTAGTCTTTGAAAGGTTTGAAGAATATCTATCTAACTGAAATATATCTCTATATATCTAGAAAACCTAACTAACATGAATACAAGCTTGACTATTATAGATGACTATTAAGTTATATTTCTTAATTATATATTACATTTTTAAATGAGCTGCACACACATACCTTACTCAAGAGCAGAAATACACATACAACAAAATTGACTTTAAATTAGTATCAATAAACCAAGATCCATACCCATGCAAATCTCTATAGCAACCAGTGAGAGTGCTTATATCCATTTTAAGTAACAAGGAAGAAGAAAGAACTGTAGAGAATTTTTTCTCTCGGTATTTAACCATAGCTATTTGCTATTTAAAGAAAGCAAAAGCTCTGGAGAAGTTTATAGTATAAAAACACACCCCAAAAATTCTTAACTGTAAGAATATTATTTTATATGTCGGATTGAAATTATTCCCAAAGTTACCAATTCACTGACTTTCTCCTTGGAAGTAGATACTTAAATTCTATAGATAACATTTTTATGAAGGTTACTTAAACCTTGTAAATATTTATGCCCTCAATTTCAATGTTTAGGGATCAGTCAACCTTTCACCTTTGGTGTTCTCTACCGGGGTATCTTGTTATGCCACACTGGAATGTTGAGATGTCATATTTTGGTTATATCTCCATAAGTGACACTCTGAGATATCCAAAGAGAATCAACTCCTACCCAAGAAATACTGATACCAAATGTGAAAAACTGTTTTCATAATGCTAATTTCTAAAAGAACTGTTTTCAAAATAGCCAAACCTAAAAACAAATACACACACACACACACACACACACACACACACACACACACACACACGCACGCGCGTGCACAAGCACATGCGCCCAAGACTGCATGCATTTTGCAGCATCGTCTCCAGTTCTGAGACATGGTACTTTTGCTGACATTGGGTCTAACAATGGGAGGAACAAAACAGTGAAGAAGGTACTCTTCCGAATCTATTTGCTTTAATGCTAAATATTAAAGCTAAAAATATCTTTAAAAATAGCAGGCTACCAAAACCGCATAATACAAATGCATTATCTTTTGATTAAGTAGTTGTAATGTCAAGATTATATATCTTCTGGCTAAGTAGAAACATCTGATTAACTGTAGGAGCTATGTATCAAAAAAAGGAGCTTAAGAGACAAAAAATTTTTAAAATAACATAAAGAAAGAAAAAGAAATCCTGAAATTGGTACATAGGAGAAATGGAGACAGTTCTACAGGACTTAATTATTTTAAAATACTCGCTAATCTAGAGAAGACAATTCTAAGACTCTCAAGCTCCTTCTCGAGAAGCTTACCTGTACTACTGTTTTCACAAACTACCTTCGAAGTGGCAGCTGCTATAAAAACGGAGAGTTCTTCTAAAGTGCAACAGTAAATACAGACAGGAGCATCTAGCAAGACTGAACTTCAAATGGAAAACACGTACACAATGTGATTACTGACAGGCGAGTAGAGAGGTTCTTCTAAATTACGTTCGCTTGGTTTGAAGTACAAATTGCTTGGGGGGTCACGGGAAGAGGAGGTGGCAACCTCCAGAAGATAACAGACACCTACTAAAGAGAAAGAGTCACGCCGGAGTGAAGGGAGACGCTAGAAGAACCGTGAAAGAAAATGAGAAGCAGCGGTTGATGATGTACAGAGGAGATGGAAGATGCACTACACTTACTACGACAGAAGGGGGACCGTTGGGTACTAGGTACAGCAAGTATAATCAAGGGATGAGCAGAGAGCCTTTGGGAAGCCAGTGTGACCTCATCTGACCCAGGACAGCAATGCTCAAAGCTCAGCAGCGCTAGGCATGGCCTTCATCCTGTCGTGGGCAGATCATGTGTCCTGTGATCATGTTCGTATCTATTACAGTGACCATCAAAAGAAAGGAAGGGCTAAGAGATTCCATCCTCACAAATGCGACCATTTATAAGGATAATAAATTCAGAAATCTCAAAGCTTTCTTTTGAAAGCCCCCACACAGCCTCAAAATTAGCCACTGTTTTTGAATATCCATCTTTGTCAATGAGCACACCTCATATTCTAGAAAGAATCATCTTATTTTGAAAACACAGGCATATTTAATTTGTAGTGTTTAAAATATCATATCATGAAATAAAGCAGACTTTAAAACATGACAGGCATTTGCCTTATGGACTCAGGTGTGTGGCCATGAGATGAACTTTACGATGTGATTACAAAAAAAAAAAAAATCAGTACAAGTGTGAAAAAGATCCAAATTTCACACATAGCTCTGTTCTGAACAACCTGTTTATGGTTTTTAGATTCTGGCATTAGAGCAGTTTAACAATGTTTCTTTGGTTGAGGGAAAACTATTTTCCTATAGTCATGGGTTATGAATTAAATGCAATATTATATTCATGGAAAAATTCCTTTTTAAATTTTTCTGCCAATAAAAAACACGCTTAGAAATATTCTGTAACATGTGAAAGTTTATAAGAATCTATTATCATGCTACAATCTTGGATGTCCACCCTCCCCCCCATATCTACCAACTTCATTTACTACTATTCTTTCAAATCCTTTTGAAGATTACCATAATATTAATACTTACACCACATCTATTATGTGTCAAACACCCCCTTTTCACTTTTTATGCCTTCGAATCCAGTGTCCGTAGATCTGCCTACAACATGTATGTCCTTGACATCTCCACATTGCAGATGAGGAAACTTGACAGACTCCACATTGCAGATGAGATTTGTGACATGACAGACGCCCAAGTGTAGAGGGAACCAAGAAATCCAATCCAGACCCACTCAGAGCTGGCACTCTAAGTATGTGTGGTCCAGGTCAGATGCTCCAGAGAATCTTAGGAATTCAGTGTTGCTACTATGATCATACCACTTGCCAATTAAGACACTGAAGCATGAACTCCGCCATCATGTCCAGAACCTTGAACAGCTGACCCCCTGATGAAAGACCGGCTTCATTTTCCCTTCTATGTAAATCAGTCAAAAACTTCTTTCTGGAATGAGCTAAGTACCTACTAAAACCCACACAGAGGCACTAGCTAAATCTCTGCTCTACCATCTCAATATTCCTCTAAAAACCCACAAGGAATTTATGCCACCAGACTTCAGAGTTCCTGACAGTAGTTCCTGACTTTAGCCTTAAACCCATCATTAGATAACTTTTTTTTTTGTTTGTTTTGGTTTTTCGAGACAGGGTTTCTCTGTGGTTTTGGAGCCTGTCCTGGAACTAGCTCTGTAGACCAGGCTGGTCTCGAACTC